>NC_041390.1:16379095-16408347 GCF_002162155.2 Triticum dicoccoides
CCATATGTGCATCGATCCATACATATAACTTTGATAGTGATGTGCAAATAAGCCAAAACAATACAAAGCAGACAAGGATAAACTAAAGCTAATCAATGAACGGTAAACCAAGGGATTCTCCTTGGAGAGGATATCACTATCTCTCAAAACATCACATTCAAAACGAAGAGGACGCACATAAACAAAAGGCTTGATCTCCAGCATCATCGAAGAAACTACACCCTCAACAACATCATGATGTATGTGCATTGATGTTGTTTGATCTAGTAACCAGAAACTAGATTAAGGGTTTTTCCCAAAAACCATGAGTAGACGCCCCTACACACCCAGTAGATCGCCCCGGGATATACCAAGAGTGAAATGGCTCGTTTCTGCCGCATCTCGAGACTAATTTGTAATCAGCGTGCGCAGGATTGCCGGCGCAACACTTGTTTTTGAGTTGCCTGAAACTGATTAGCATCGCACGTCAGTGTGAATTAGTCTGCCAAGGTAAGAATTAACTAAAGATACACGAGGTCATTACCTGTCCCCTACTCCCCTTGCATGCTGTCACTGTCGAGTCAGGTTTGACATATGCTTTCCAGGCCGGAATGGCCAGCTTGCAAAGTCAGCTCATCGACTATGTGTATGTGCGTGTGATGCGCGTACGCCATTGTTGCCTCGCCGATAGTCATGGCTGGCTGGCCGTTGGATCGCTGCAAAAGTTGCAAGGAACAAACTGAAACCGTTGCAGCCATGCTCCCATTTCAGTAACAAACTAATAACAACCTGTTGGCCTAGGCTTTGAAGATTCTACACTAGTCCTACTTGGCTCCCTCAACGCAAACTGTCAACTTTTTACACATTTTATGTTGTTAGCCAAACATTTGGACGTTTCATGACGTACTATTAGAAGGCAGCAATTCATATGCATGAAGGTTCCTTGTACCGCTAAGTAACCTTTGTACACATTTTATGTTGTTATACTTGTTAGACACATGTTTGTCACATCATGATCGTATGTGTTTTCTTCAGACACAGAGGCCGGAGTGAAATGCGCGGTAGTCCTAATAGTTTTCTTCGTGTAGAAATGCGATTCTGGACACGCATCCTGTGACGTACCGTGCATATTCTGATCCTTGGTCCATCCCACGGGGTGAGGGCGCCGAGATGCGCGCGGCGACGAGATTACTTAGCTGTCCTGCTCATTTTCCTACCTCTCTCGACCCTGCTGTATGTCCCTTGTTTAATCCCATGATTCCGTCAGGTGCAATAATACGCATTCTTTCCTTGTTAGACAATGCTAATTGCACTTACAGCCGGTTAAGAGATGAGAGTTGAGAGACGTTCAATCATCCCAATGTCAACTCTCTGCTGCCTGCAAATGCAAATGTATGCACGCGCATCTGCCTATAAATACCTCGCTGATGCAAGATCAAAAGCACAAACCCCATCGCCATTACATTCCAGGCCAAGCTCAATAGCAGCAACCACCACCATTAGCCGCTCTTAGTTGTGAGTGCAACTAGGCTAGCTCAAGAAAGATGGAGGTGCAGGCCGGCTCTCATGCCGACTCCTCCGCCGCGAGCAAGTTCACGCTGCCGGTGGACTCCGAGCACAAGGCCAAGTCCTTCCGGCTCTTCTCCTTCGCCAACCCTCACATGCGCACCTTCCACCTCTCGTGGATATCCTTCTTCACCTGCTTCGTCTCCACCTTCGCCGCGGCGCCGCTGGTGCCCATCATCCGCGACAACCTCAACCTTGCCAAGGCAGACATCGGCAATGCCGGTGTCGCGTCTGTGTCCGGGTCCATCTTCTCCAGGCTGGCCATGGGCGCTATCTGCGATCTCCTTGGACCGCGGTACGGTTGCGCCTTCCTGGTCATGCTCTCGGCGCCCACCGTCTTCTGCATGTCCGTCATCGATGATGCCTCGGGGTATATCGCCGTCCGCTTCCTCATTGGCTTCTCACTCGCCACCTTCGTGTCGTGCCAGTACTGGATGAGCACCATGTTCAATAGCAAGATCATTGGCACTGTCAATGGCCTGGCTGCAGGCTGGGGCAACATGGGTGGCGGTGCCACACAGCTCATCATGCCGCTTGTCTTCCACGCAATCCAGAAGTGTGGTGCCACGCCATTTGTAGCATGGCGTATTGCCTACTTTGTGCCGGGAATGATGCACATCGTGATGGGCTTGCTAGTGCTCACCATGGGGCAAGATCTCCCTGACGGGAACCTTGCAAGCCTCCAGAAGAAGGGAGACATGGCCAAGGACAAGTTCTCCAAGGTCCTTTGGGGCGCTGTCACCAACTACCGGACATGGATCTTCGTCCTCCTCTACGGCTACTGCATGGGTGTCGAGCTCACCACCGACAATGTCATCGCCGAGTACTACTACGACCACTTCCACCTAGACCTCCGCGCTGCAGGCACCATCGCCGCTTGTTTCGGCATGGCAAACATTGTCGCGCGTCCTATGGGTGGCTACCTCTCCGACCTTGGTGCCCGGTACTTCGGCATGCGCGCTCGCCTTTGGAACATCTGGATCCTCCAAACCGCCGGCGGCGCTTTCTGCATCTGGCTCGGTCGTGCATCAGCCCTCCCTGCCTCAGTGACTGCCATGGTGCTCTTCTCCATCTGTGCCCAAGCCGCGTGTGGTGCTGTATTTGGCGTCGCACCCTTTGTTTCTAGACGTTCCCTTGGCATCATCTCCGGGCTGACAGGTGCTGGTGGAAACGTGGGTGCGGGGCTCACGCAGCTTCTCTTCTTTACTTCATCACAATACTCCACTGGAAGGGGTCTGGAGTACATGGGCATCATGATCATGGCATGCACGCTGCCTGTCGCTCTTGTGCACTTCCCACAGTGGGGCTCGATGTTCTTCCCGGCCAGCGCCAACGCCACAGAGGAGGAGTACTATGCCTCCGAGTGGTCGCAGGATGAGAAGAACAAGGGTCTCCATATTGCCGGCCAAAAGTTTGCTGAGAACTCACGCTCGGAGCGTGGCAGGCGCAACGTCATCCTTGCCACGTCCGCCACGCCACCCAACAATACGCCCCAGCATGTATAAGATTGGATTGTTTTTCATATACTATGTACAAGTACTAAACTACAGTGCATGCAAATATACACATCGCATATATACGCCTGCAACATCGGCTGTAATAAGGCGTACGAATTTAGATTTCTAGTGTAGGCATGTGTAATGCGTTTCTTACGCACGAAATGTTTTGGTGTGTGCATGCACGCATGCGAGGTACCTGTACCTGTGGTCTGAATTTACAACAACTTTGAGATTATGTGTCTTGTGTACCTCCGATTCCTCTCCTGGCAAGTTTAGATACATAATCTGCAAAAATGGCAGTGGCACTCAGTTAGTTTTCTCCATACATGAGTTATTAATTTCTTAATTGAGGTGCCAATAGTATACCTAAATCGTGAACCTAGGTTAGCACCTACCTTAGAAAAACAAAATACTTCATTCAAATTTGAGGTTTCACATTTCAATTTTTCTTTTGAGGCTCCAAGCCCACCAAATAATTCCACATCTCCTGCAAGCTAATACTCCCTCCGTCCCAAAATAAGTGTCTCAACTTAGTTGAACTAAAGTCAAGACACTTATTTTGGGACAGAGGGAGTAGTTGTTTCATTGGGGAACAAGACTTCCACTCTCACCCACATTCCAAATAAATAGTACTCCCTCCGTCTCATAATGTAAGACGTTTTTTGACACTACACTAGTGTCAAAAAACATCCTATATTATGGGACGGAGGGAGTAGTATACTAATGACTAGAAATTTCAAATTAGCAACTAGCTAATTAAATTTTGAAAGAGTTTAGGTATTCTGATTGAGAGGGCATGGCGGAAGTACGGAACATGTTGACGAGGCTTGAAATAACCTTTATAAATGAGATTCAAAACTTCAACTAGGGTCCAGCCTTCCATGGACTTCTAATTGAATTTCAACTACCATTATTACAATGGAAGTTCCAATTTGACCTTATATACTTTTCAATGGTTTGGACAAGCTTTTTTGGTAACCGAAATTTTTGCACCTATATCCAAACTACACTTTGTTCATCCATTTTCCCATTCAATTATTGGGGTCCTAGAAGACACCCAATATTCAAAAAATGTAGTCACCGGTCTTGATTTTTAATGCAATATTTATAACATAAGGTGTGGAGTTATAAGCAAAACTGGTAGCAAAATCATGTAAAGAGAGCATATTGATGCTTATACCTAGAGTACGTAAGTTCCATTTGTAATAGGTATATGCGACAAAGTGTAACTTTTTTACCATATTTGGTTTCTGTGGCATACTAACCATTCAGGACTCAAAATCATGTCAGACTGAGCGATTGGGCAAATTTGACACGGCGCCGCCATGTGTTTATCTACCAAGGTCGCTCTCGCTTGCTCAGCTCTGATCACAACTATAAGTTCATGCATACCTCAAACTTCTTTTGACTTTGCCAAATAATTTAAGCTTAGTTTCCACCCTAGCTTTGGTTTCGTGTCTCTTTCATATTCTAATTAACTAAAAGTGGTGACAGTTTAGTTATCCAAAAGAAGGTTGCAATGCCAAATAAGTTCACACAGGAGCTTCCATATCTTATCTATCGATTGCACTCTCTAAGTTGACATTGGATCAGGCAATGTCCAAGACTCCAACTCCACTTTTCATCTGATTATATACCTTTCTCATTTTAATATGGAAATGTCGTTTGTAGGTGGTGATAAGCCATTTGCCGTGGATTCGTCAGCTCCAGCAAGTACCTGAGTTGTACCTTTTATTTGTTTAATGATGACACTTCCATGAACTTTGGGGTATCTACCACACGCGTATCCTTGCTGTCTAGAAAGCCAAAATGTTTCTTTGAATGGTTCTTGTAGTTGACACTTTGTTGTAGTGGTAGTACTTAACTATATTTTGTAGTTGTTGACTAACTGCAATGGATGATGCTGACTCACATGATGCTGAGTCACTACATGAAACTAGAGTTTATTATTTCCCAAGAAATTGATTGTTGGTATTTATTCACTTGACCCTAATTTTTCCACTCTAGTCCAGAACAGAAAATTTTGAGTGCATACATATATATGATCCAGCCCAGAGTCAACTTTCTCAAGAAAGAACAAAATGTTTAGTCAAGTATCAATTAGAAAGTTTAAGGGCCTGTTTGAGCACAGAATTTTCATAGGAATTTAGAGTATTGCAATATTTGTTAAAAAAAAATCTATGCGGATTGTTTGATTTAAATGTGTGTATAATCAATAGGACTTTCTTCATGTATGGGATATCATTTGCATCACGTATTGTGAGATACTTTCCACTGTTTCGTATATCTTCAAAAATTCATACAATTTTACTATGGTGAGTTGTATTCACGTCGTCATGATCATATACGTACACAGAGATTATATGTTAGCTCCATGGACTTCGGCCATAGGGAGCCTTAGTCACCGGAGGATAATGTTCATGGACTTTGGCCACGCAGCAATATATTTGTAAACGTTGGTCGGATATGCACATGAACCGACAGGATAAGATGATAAGCTCTGACAGAGCTGGCCTTTACGTGAATATGATCTGATCTGCAGAGAAATGTATATCTGTCGCCAATGTCAAACGCCAACTAGCTTGCCAATCATGCATGGAACATTCTATTTAATCCACGTACGTCAAGCACAACTTTTTTTAAAAAGGAGGATCACCCCCGGCCTCTGCATCAATGGATACATGCAGCCAATCGTCAAGCACAGCTATAATTAGCCAACTTTATTTTTGGATGTACGTTGCATGTACGATTGTATCTCCGGGCAAGATAAGGCTGATATTTCCAGCACGTACATGTGGCCGACATTGTATTTGCTAGCTTCACCAAACATAACCCCTATAGCAAGGAATAGTGGTCACCCGTTAGGGAAGGTCAATTTTTGGACCAGGTGCATTTTCCGTTTTGGTAAGTCAAACTTTGTCAAACTTCACGTTTTGGTAACTTTCTTTTAGCACCAATTTTAATGGAAAATTAGAAATCTCAAAGTTTTTGAAAAAACCAGCAAAATAAACAAAATTCTGACATCTATATAATTTCACTTTCATGAATTACAAATGTCAGGTATTTTAAACTTAAAAGACACATAAGCAGAATTTTATAATGAACCAGATGGCATACAGAAGGGCGCCTCAATGCGTGCACCCAGCTCTCATTGCGCCCCTTTGCTGGATTTTTTCAGAAGGTGCCTTTTCAAGGGTAACTTGGCAATTGGTACCGACCGTAGGATCACCTAGGATTTTTTTTCAGAATTTTCAGAGTTAAGGATCTCCGAGAATCAATTATATTTGAGGTGTCAGGTGGTTGTCATATGTGGTCGATATACCACCTAAAACATGCCAAGTACTCTGGCCATTGTCAAAAAAAATAGTATTGATAGTTTTATTTTTGCGAGAAAACTTTCGATCTATTCATCAACTGTCAAAGTAGTACAAAAAACACCAGAAGTAAGAACTACATCCAGGTCCATAGACCACCTAGCGACAACTACAAGCACTGAAGCGAGCCGAAGGCACGCCGCTGTCATCGCCCCTCCCTCATCGAAGTCGGGCAAACATTGTTGTAGTAGACAGTCAAGAAGTTGCCGTGCTAAGGCCCCATATGACCAGCGTACCAAAACAGCAGCCGCCGCCGATGAAGAAAAGCCTGGATCATGGATCAGACAGTATTGGTAGTTCACGGTGACGAAAAATGGTTGAGGAACAAAAGATACACTACACTATAAGTCGAGGGACAAAAATATAGTTATCTTGCAAAACGATGGTTAAATTTGTCATGTACAAACAAGACAACTAGTTGCAATAACACTATTTACTAGATAAGTTGATTTTTCTGCAAGGTATATTTGAACAAAGTTTTGCATGTCTTCAAACTTTTCGAGAAATTTTGAAGATGCACAAGTACATGAATAGTCTTACAGTGAGACATCCACCTTAAGTATGCATTGAGTTAATTGCATCATTAATTTATATCCCGCAGTACGTGCAACCAAACATTTTACAGTTCACTAGTATGTACTAAATCATTTCGTCGACGTCTTTACTACTGTCATGGACATGTTCTTGACTAGTTTCTTTTTAAGATCCATTTATTGTATGCTAAAATAGCAAGCATACATGAACACTTGGAACAAAAAAAATAGCACTTTATTTCCATTTCACTCAAAGGTCTTTATACTCACCAATTGCTTACACATATGTCGGTAGATGAAGAACCGGAAGTACACAAGTACAATGGCAAAACAGATTCAAACTGTTCATTTAACTTTGGGACCGACGTCCCAAGTGGACACGTACATAAACACCCTCGCTCGCATGCAGTGCACACGCACATGCATCCACGCATTTCCCGCGCGTACACAGAAAATTCACTACCATATATACTTACGGAAAGGGAATACATTCAAAAAACATACTGCTTGCGGATTTCAGGCGTATATACACGACGTGTATATGATGCGCGCACTGTACGTGTACACAGGTAAAGAGAGGCTCAAGTCTTATGCGTGCTCGGGAGTGTTGTTGGGGGGTGTGGCGGCCGTGGCAAGGATGACGTTGCGCCTGCCACGCTCTGAGCGGGAATTCTCGGCGAACTTTTGGCCAGGGATATGGAGACCCTTCTTCTTCTCCTCCTCCGACCACTCGGCCGCGTAGAAGTCCTCCTCGGTGGCGTTGGCGTTGGGCGGCAAGAGCATGGATCCCCACTGTGGGAAGTGCACGAGCGCCACAGGGAGCGTGCAGGCCATGATCATGATACCCATGTACTCGAGCCCCCTGCCGGTGCCGTACTTCGACGACGTGAAGAACAGCAATTGTGTCAGCCCGGCGCCAAAGTTGCCACCGGCTCCGCTCATGCCTGAAATGATGCCGAGGGAGCGGCGGGAGACGAAGGGGATGACACCGAAGACTGCGCCGCATGCTGCCTGGGCGCAGACGGAGAAGAGGACCATGGCGGTGACTGATTCAGGGAGGGCTTTCGCACGGCCCAGCCAGAGACAGAAAGCGCCACCGGCGGTCTGCAGGATCCATATGTTCCAAAGGCGGGCACGCATGCCGAAGTAGCGGGCGCCGAGGTCGGAGAGGTAGCCACCCATGGGCCTAGCGACGAGGTTTGCCATGCCGAAGCATGCGGCGATGGTGCCGGAAGTCCGGAGGTCAAGGTGGAAGTGGTCGAAGTAGTACTCGGCAATGACGTTGTCGGTGGTGAGCTCAACACCCATGCAGTATCCGTAAAGGAGGACGAAGATCCATGTCCGGTAGTTGGTGACGGCGCCCCAAAGGACCTTGGAGAACTTGTCCTTGGCCACGTCCCCCTTCTTCTGGAGGCTGGCAAGGTTTCCATCAGGAAGATCTTGCCCCATGGTGAGCACCATCAAGCCCATCACGATGTGCATCATTCCAGGCACAAAGTAGGCAATACGCCATGCTACGAAGGGCGTGGCACCACACTTTTGGATGGCGTGGAAGACGAGTGGCATGATGAGCTGAGTGGCACCGCCACCCATGTTGCCCCAGCCAGCCGCGAGGCCGTTGACAGTGCCGATGATCTTGCTGTTGAACATGGTGCTCATCCAGTACTGGCACGACACAAACGTCGCGAGGGAGAAGCCGATGAGGAAGCGGACGGTGATGTAGCCGGCCGCATCATCGATGAGGGACATGCAGAAGACGGTGGGCGCCGCGAGCATGACGAGGAAGGCGCAGCCATAGCGCGGGCCAAGGAGATCGCAGATGGCCCCCATGGCGAGCCTCGAGAAGATAGAGCCGGACACGGACGCCACCCCGGCGTTGCCGATGTCGGCCTTGGCGAGGTTGAGGTTGTCGCGGATGATTGGCACCAACGGAGCCGCAGCGAAGGTGGAGACGAAGCAGGTGAAGAAGGAGATCCAGGAGAGGTGGAAGGTGCGCATGTGCGGGTTGGCGAAGGAGAAGAGCCTGAAGGACTTGGCCTTGTGCTCCGAGTCCACCGGCAGCGAGAACTTGCTCGCAGCCTCGTCGCCGGCGCCATGCGAGCTCGACTCCACCTCCATCCTCCTCGAGCTTGCTAGCCTAGTCGCACTGGCAACTAAGTGCGTCTCTAATGGTGGCTGCTCCTTCTCCTAGATGGAGAGCTTGCAATGGCGCTGGTGTTGATGCTTTGGATCTGGGATCGGCGAGGTATTTATAACCGAGGCGCGCTCGCATGCAGCTCGCAGGGGGGGCAAGAGCGAGCAGAGTTGACATTGGGATCCGATCTTACTCGATTCCTGAAGATTCTAGCCAGTTTCACAGCTCTAGGTTAACCAGCAACCTGGCCTTTGGGCATCGTAGAAAAGCAATTGCATCCCACGGAATCATTCATGTTTAACAAAGCAACCAAGGGAGGGAACCGAGTGAGATAGTTGATTAATCACTCCAGTTTTGGCTTAATCTGGCCCCCACCTTTGGAGAGCGTTGAATCTGGGGGAGGAAAAAGTTAATTAACCGATTGTTAAGGGATTTTAGACTAGATCCTCGCCGCCGCATCTCCTGCGTGTGTGCCTTTTGGGGGCCCCGGCACGGGTGGTTATCCCATGGGATCGGCCAAGGATCAGCGCGTGACTCGACGCGTGGATCCAGCGTTCATTGACTTGGGTGCCGGTTCGGGGCACGGCCTGATATTTTGTGTGCCCACTTGGGCACTTGCTGCTGTCAGCAGCTGAGAATCAAGCGGCAGGTTCGCCTCCTTGATTTGGCGGAATTTATGTGGGATGCTGTTCACATGGTTTCAAGTAGTTTGGGTAAATTTAAAACCCAAGCAGAATTTTAGGAAATTCAGTTGGTAGCAAAATTGAGTTAGATTTGAGTCTGCGTTGAAATTTGCCTCGGTAGAAACAGGTGAATTCCGCCTGGCGGTAAAAATTGCAAGTCCGTGTGTATGTAGTTGAATTTGGAGGTAATATATTTGAATCATGATTGAGTGTTCAATTCAACTATGGCGAAATGACTTCGCCCCTTCAAGGACATGTACGGCCAAATATTTACCTCTGCCGGCCTAGATAAAAGGCTGAATTGGCTTTGTGCATCTTCGTTATGCAGAGGCCGGGTGTTTTTACTCATCATGTTGTGTATATGCTTGATGCTACATTTTGAGTTAATAAAAGTGCCCTTTATCAAAAAGAGATAAAAGGCTGAAATCTTTACCTATGAAAATATGCAGTAAAAATGGACTTTTTGTCACCACGACAATAATTTTGGAATGGTGGGAGTAATTTTTTTATGAGATTTCAATTTGGTACAAACATTTCTTAATCTTCAATCATGCATGTGAACCCTTTATCTTGGAGGAAATCAAGCACGCAAACGGCTGTGTGTTAGTCCTAGCCTGTGAGTCGTGGTGTCATATGTGAGCAAGATGCAGCCACGCTAGCAAGGGAGAAGAAGCTAGATGAAGAGTGTTTCTGAGGATGATGAAGTAAATAGTTGAAACCCAACAATGATGTTGGCGATGACGCGTGACATCCCTTGGGGCTCCTTGGAGGTTGGTTGGGAAAAAGAAAGGGCAACTGCCATGCCTTAGGCTCCCTGTGTCCGCCAAGCTCTCTGATCGAGCTTGGCCCTGAGCTACTATCTTTTGCAGCGACCGAATGGGCATGATGACCTTGGGGATGCATTGGTCTATCTTTCTCTGAGATACGCTTGCATAGATCAACCGAATCTTTCCAACAAACTGTTTCTGAAAAAGAAACATGCTGAACACTCCATCCATTGTTGCACACAACCATTGCATCTTGTGTCAAGTAGTGTGAACTTATGTACACTAGTCGACATAACATCCACATCATTTTCATTAATTTGGGGGGTAGCTATATATGGCTTCCTGTTTCTTCCAAACCTACGTGTGCGTGTGACGGCAGTTAATTGGACACGCATCTAATCTAGTTAACGATCCAACATCCATGGATCAGCTCATGGGGTTAACTTTATTAATTTAATGGCCTCTTGAGGACACCGGATACCCAAGAGCTAGCTAGCTACACAACACATTCATGTCAAATATGGCATTCACACAAGAATGTCCATATCATGTCTCCATCGTCTTAATTTACAGGTTCTTCTTCACCATCAACGGTGCCAGTTAACCCTCATATATAAGTCGGCCTCCGGAGATGTTAGCATCATACTTGCTCACTACTACTTTCTAGCATAATTAATCTACGTAGCTAGCTACTCCAGCACTCCAGTAAACCACATGCCTATAATTGAGTTGGTTTATATTAACATATACATTGCATCTTCATTGGTTTGCTGAGTTGAAATTTTGCAAGGAGACAGACAATCATGCTCATCACAGAAGATGCAATCTGGCTCTTTGGACTTATCAGGGCTGCCGGCCCTGCTGCTATGATAAGGCATAAGCATCTGAATGATTCAGATAGCTGAACGAGTATACCACCTCAAACGATTAGTTAATAGATGTGTATGATGTTCTCATACAAATATCTAGGAGCCTTTGCACCATGATAGGCTTAGAAGAGAAGACCTCCAACCTATAGTAGATAAAATGTGTGAAATACATAACTGGATGAAGGGGGCAAACTATTGCCCTATGGTGGGAGAACAGTCCTGATCAAGGCATGCATGCTTAACAAGCATCCTAGGTTATTTTTTTACCTTTTCTCACCTAGTGAACTTTTGAAGTTTATCAACACACAGGTGTCTAACTGTGTCTTTGGAAGAAAGACAATCCTAAACCCTGAATTATGGTGCTTGGTTCGACTTCCCTTGCCTATGAAGCCAACTTCAACTCTCTAAGACTTTTTAACATGAACTCCCTAGCCTACTTTGGACAATCTATTTACATTTGAAGACTTTTAAAGGGTGAAATATTTCATGGATACAGGGAATGCTACAAGATTATAACCTGTGAAGGTAAACAAGTTTATCTAAAGAACTTGACATTATGATGTTTTGGACTATATAGTGAGAATCTGGGCACAACAGGAGGGCACAAAGATTCAATATCGGGTCATTGTCCACAAATAAATAAGACACGTCACCTTATATGATTCCTTAGACTAAATTTTATAGCATGTCACTAGCTGGATCTTATTTATAGAAAGTTTGATCGTTATTTTTGTTCTTATTTAGGGTGGTTGATTGATCTTCTTTAGTTCCTACTAAGTATATATCTTGCTTATTTGGAGTCATATGGAGGAGTTGTTCATGTGGGTCCCCTCACATGGGCTGACCCAATAATGGTGGGTCTTTCTAAAAAAAAGGTTATTTAAAAACAATATTTTGTTGGTTTCTGTTTTTCTCTTTTTATTTTAACTTTTATTTATATTTCTGTTATCTATGTTCTCTGGGTGAGTACATGGAATTTTATGAAATACATGAACATTTACACTTGAACATTTATTTTCAAACATAAATATCTTTCAGGATATATGAAGATTTTTATATAGAAACATTTTCTGATAATTTGTTAACATTTCTTTTGCAGTACATGAACACTATTTTGATATATGTTGACGTTCTTTCTTGCAACACATTAACATTTTGTCACTAAAAATTATTTAAAAATATAAAGTATTTTTTGGAAATACACAGATAATTATTGTGATATATTCAATATTTATTTGCAGTATGCAAAATTTCTTTTGTACATGGATGTATAAAATTAGTGAAATAAATAAATTTTCTAGAGTTATAAAAAAAGAAAAACTGTACACATTAATTGGGCGCGCAAAGTGATATCCAATGTAGGAGCACTGGGTCAACATAGTGACAATCCGGGCACAATCAGGAGGCGCACAAAGATTCAATATTGGGTCATTGTCCATGAGTAAACGAGACACGTCGCCTTATATGATTCCTAAGGATAAATTTTATTAGCATGTCACTAGCTGAATCTTATTTAGAGAAAGTTTGATCGTTATATTTGCTTTCATTTTAGGGTGGTTGATTGATCTTTGTTATTTCCTACAGGTATATATCGCGTTTACTGTGACTCATGTGGAGGAATCGCTCACATGGATTCACCCAATAACAGCAAGTCTTTCTCCGCACACAAAAAAGTCAGTTTTAAACAAATCTTTTCATGGTTTCTTTCTTTTTGTAATTTTTGTTTCTTTTATATGTGTTTGCTCGGCGAATATATGATTTGTTTTTTGAAATACACGAACATCTCTGCTAGAATACTTGAATACTTTTTCAAAATAAATATATCTTTCAAGATATATGAAGATTTCTCTTCATATACAAACGTTTTCTTACAATTTATTAAAATTTCTTTCGAAGGAGACCTGGACATTATTTCGATAAGTTTATCTTTTCATATACAACATTTTTTTAAAACACATAGACAATTATTATGATATATTTAAAATTTATTTGTAATGGATTTATTATTAAACAGATTATACAAAAGTAGTGAAATAGATTATTATTTTAAGCAAAAGTAGTGAAATATATACATTTTGAGCGAAATAACTAATTAACAAGCATTATTTGCAAAGGTTACTCCCACCTCCCAAGGTTGCGACAACCAGGTAGTTTTCCCATTTTTCGTAGCTTCATTTATTTTAAAAAAATTATCTCTCAAACGTTCGTCCAAATCTTGAACCATTTTCATTGTTGGACTCCTCGTGTCGAGATCTTGAAAAACTAGATCTCATGTTGATAGGTTTCGACGAACATTTTTTTCATGAAGAAAACTGAACTCGGAGCACATATTTTTCCCTTTCCGAAGAGGCACTGTGTCTCCCGCGGAATCAAATTCATGCCTCCACGAGAAGTAAATCTGTCCTCTCGCGGAAAGAAAAAAACACACACATTTTTTTCCTTTCCCGAGAGGCACGACCGTGCCTCTCACATAAGCAAATTCGTGGCTCCACGATAAGTAAATTTGTTCCACTCGCAGAAGAAGAAAAAAGAAACTATGGTTTTTCTCTTTCCTGAGAGGCATGACCATGCCTCTCAGGGAAGCAAATTCATGCCTTCTCGGGAAGTAAATTTGTGCCTCTCGCGGAAGCAAAAAAAATGTGATTTCTCCCCTTTCCCGAGAGGCACGACCATGCCTCTCGCAGAAGCAAATCGTTCGTCCATGAGAAGTAAATATGTGCCTCTCGCGGAAGGAAAAAATGCTTTTTTATTTTCCTGGGAGGCACAGTCCAGGCACGACCGTGCCTCCACGGAAGCAAATTCGTACCTCCATGAGAAAGAAATTTGTGCCTCTCGCGGAAGGAAAATAAAGAAAACACATTTTTTTCTCTTTTTCCCGAGAGGCATGACCGTGGCTCTTGCCAAAGAAAATTTGTGCCTCTACGAAAAGTAAATATGTGCTTCTCGCAGAATGAAAAAAAAACACGTTTTCCCTCTTTCTCGAGTCACGACCGTGCATCTCTCAGAAGGGTAAAAACGTGTTTTTTCCTTTCTCGAGAGGCACGACCGTGCCTCCCACGGAAGCAAATCCGTGCCTCCACGAGAAGTAAATTTATGCCACTCTCGGAAGGAAAAAACTGAAAACGAGTTTTTTTCATAATTGTTTTTCCAAAAAAGATAAAAATATGGGAAAACTGGAAAGCAGAAAAAAAACTGAAAAAATCATCTAAAAGTCAAAAACGCGTACAGAAAAATAAAAAATAAAAATCTAGAGGGAGCATCCATAGCGCGGCACGTGGCGGCAGCTGAGAGCACGACAATTGGTATGCTCTCAGCCCACAAAAAGTGACCCTTACGAGGGCTCTCAAAGGAGTACTCGTTGATTAGTTGCTCTCTAAGTTATAAAAAAGAAATTGTACATGTTAATGGGCCGCACCAAGTGGTAGCCCATGTAGGAACACCGAGTATTCTCTTGCTTGAAAAACGGGAGAAGGGGTGGGTTCATGGGCGCTTCTATATCTTGGGTCCCACTAAAGATGCTTCCGACTCGCTGAAGCAAGATCAACTTTATTGACACCCATTCAAGGGCGTGTCGGAGTAATAAAAGGTAGTTGGGCTGATGGTACAGGTGGAGCGGAACTCCCTTGCTAGCATCCATCACAGCGTGACACCTAACATCACATTAAATGTGTTTGTCCTACACCATCGGTGTTTGGTATGATAGCATTGTAGCCACTATCACCCTGTAATGATCATTTTGCCACTGTGGTAACCCCTTTGCTCTATACTAGTCAATGTGTACGTGCAATGCATGTTAATTTGGAAGTATATTATGTGCATGCGGTAAGTAGGATATTATTTGTGTGTTATTATGTGATTATTATTATTTTTGGCATGAAATTAACAGCACGCTAAACGTGTTGAGCGCTCGACATTGAAGCAGTCTAGATCATTGGATTGACATGATTTGATGGCCAAGATTAATTGAATATGTCACTTTGGGTCTTTTTATATTAATATAGGAAACGAGGGCCAGGCAACCATTAAGGGGTCGAAACGCTATCAATTTGCAGTAGCTTAGTAGCACCTCCCGAGCACTTTGCCGGCAAGATTGCGCTCTCTGTAAACGCAGGGGTCAAACACTCATAAATGTACCAAAGCAGAAATAGGGTTTTACGAACACTGCAGCTCGAACCTGCATAAAACACTCGTATGTTACGTGGTTATTGCTGCACTTTGTGTAATGCGTGCCCACACCGAACGTAAAAGGGGCTCTCTGTGCAAGAGACCACTGCCTTGGTTTTTTCACATTTTTTATTCTTTTTTTTACTTTTACTTACACTTTTAAATATTATTAGGTAATTGCCCGTGCGTTGCAACAGGGCACATAGACATGTAAAAATTTAGTGAGTTCTTTACACAATAACCGTGATTTAACACAAAAAGGCTCTTTACTATCTATATCCTCCCAATATGCAAACCAATTAGAATTGATACATACCATGCCAATTGAATTAGTAAAGCTGATGTCTAATTTCAGAAGCTAATGGCCAAGGAGCTGGCAATTTTGTTTCTGAAGAGAAATACATTGCATGTAGATCAGGGAAAAACCTTTGTCTAACTCTTCACCCGCTTCTCTCTGACACTTAGCTCTGAAGTCGCCACATCCTCCCTCTAAGGCCCGTGTAGCGCAAAATATTCAGAAACCTTGTTGTTATCTGAAAACACGGGATTCACCAAGAATACTGGCAATGAACATGATGATAGTTTGAAGTATAGAGTATACAAGCATATAACTCGCATGCCTCACATAATTTGCAGTTCTCGACTGAGCCAGGGCACAACAAATTAGAATTACCTTTGGACAATGACACAATGCCATACTTTGTGGTCACAACTAACAACTTTATCGTTTTGGCCGAGATATTATGACCACTTTGGATCACTCCCTCTTAACTGCTAGTGGTCTTTCTCTGATTGTAGTATCCTCACAAATTACTATTTTATTTCATATGCACTGAATCTAACAGAAATAAAATAGTAACCATTTTCTGAATATGTATGCACACATGACCATCAATTAAATTCAGATACAAAGGTCGTGAAAAATTTCAGAACGGCAATACATCTAAACTGAGATGTGACCATTTCAGCAACATAATTTCTCTAGGTGATCGGTGACTATGCATCATGCATGGATGGTTGGGAGATTGGGCGGGGAGTTTGTTATGGCAATTGTTTTTGACTTTATAACAGGCTTAAGCTTGTTGTGTTTCCTCCGTTCTTTCTTCAATTGGAACTTCACTGCCAAAATTACCAGATTACCTCCAGCCATGATCTGCGCCAAGATATAGAAGAATGGTTCAATGTTGCACCAACTGCATCAGATCTGCAATGTACATATTGTATTAGTACTTAGAGTAACTCCAATGGGGCGACCCATTTCGTCCGCCCGCGTCCGTTTGGATCGGCGCGGACAAAAGTGGCGGCCCAACGCGCCGACCCAAACTCAAATCGTGTCCGCCCGGCGTCCGCGCCGACCCATTTCCGGCCCAAAATTGCGCCTGGAATGCGTCGGCGCGGACGCGAAGCGGACGCGCCGCGCGTCTCCTAGCCGTCCGCCGCGTCCTCACCTGGCGGCTGTCCAACTACTATGGTCAACATAATTTATGACGACCACTCACCTTGGGCCCACGCGTCAGCGACGGCGGTCGTTCTTTTTAAGCCGGGCGTACGGCTTGGCCGTCCTCATCCACTACCACTCGCCCCCCGTCCCCATCTGGCCACGCCTGCCCCCACGCCGGCGACAACCCTAGCCACCTCCAGCATGGGTTTCTTCTCCAGCGTCGGCAGCAGCCGCAAGGGCAAAGCCCCCGCCCGCCATTCCTCCTCCCTCCCCGCCCTCCCCGCACCGGCGCGCGCTCCCCGGGAGAGGCAGCGCATCAACGTGCCGGTGCACCAGGCCGAGTGGCACTGGCACCACCGCGTGCCTCTGCCGTACCCGGACGTGACGCTGCCGCACGACTGGCATTTGGATCCGGAGAGGATCCCAGTGCCGGCGGCGCCGCGAACGGCCAGGGCCCATGCGGAGGAGGTGCGGCGCCGGCGGGCGTTGCTGAGCGAGGAGCAGCGCGCCGACCCGCGCTTCGCCGTCGACTCGCTCAACTGGGCTCGATGGTTCGCCATCGAGCACGAGGAGGCAAGGCGACGCGGCGTCTGCGGCGTCGTCCACAGCCTGCCGCCGCCCGCGCTCATCGTCCGCGATGAGGACCAGGAGGCCGAGGCCGCCTACCAGACGGCCATCAAGGAAAGCGAGGAGGAGGAGCGGTGGAGGGAGGCGGACGAGGCGGCTTTCGAGGCTGCCATGGCGGAGGCCATGGCCCTCTCCGCGGCGGGCGACTGCGTCGTGCCGCCGGTGGCCCCGCCGTCCCCGCCCAAAGCCGAGCCGGAGGAGCCGGCCTACATCGAGCGCTACTCCTGGACCGGAGTAGTCCGCGAGTGGGTCAGCGCTCCGCCGATCTGGCTCGGGGCGACGGAGAAGCAGGAGGCGGCCTACCTCGACCACTGGCGCCGCGTTCGGCTTGCCGAGGATCGCCGGGAGGGCCAGCGCCTGCAGATGCTCAAGCGCGAGGCCGAAGAGGAGGCGCGCCAGGCCCAGGCAGCGGCGGCGCAGGCAACGGCGGCAAAGCCCGACATCACCGTCGTCTGGAACACGGCATTCCCCTGGGCCGGCCCTGCGCCGACGTTGATCGACCTCACCGATCCCGACGCAGACGCCGCCGCTGACGAGGACGCCTAAGGCAGCGCGTCGTCTAGTTTTTAGTATTTTAATTAATGTAATGTGGACTTTCGCCGGCCTTCGTGGCCGGCTTTTATGTTTAATTAAATGCATGTATTTATTTTCAAAATGCTTGCAATACTTTTTTTGGCGCGCCGATGAAATGGGTCGGGCCAGCGTTGAGCGCTCGCGCCGACCCAAACACAACGCTGGACGTTTGTATCCGCCGGGCCAACCCAAACGGACAAAAAGCAGACAAAAGCGCCGTCCGTTTGGGTCGGCCGTTGGAGTTGCTCTTACTACTCAGTAGTCAATTTACCCCATGCAGTACACTGAAAAAATGCCAAAAAAAGAGAGAGAGGAGGAGACCGTCTATCTTACAAAGTAGCAAGCTCATACTATTGCTGCCTGTCTTGGCACCGCCCTCGTGTAGGCGCATGACACAGAAGCAGAAGGGGGCACCCATCAGCGGTGCAGACTTCTCCATGTGGTGCCTAGTCTAACACCAGAGGGTACCTAGAGGACAACGAGGAGTTTATTAGGGATCACCCATGATGGCGTCATTGGGAGGGCTAGCACGGTCATTTTCCTCGAGAAGATAGGAGAGAGTACCATCCGGTGGGGTGAGCCACCAGGCAGAAATCACATATTTGACCTGAGGGCCAAATCAAATCAGAAGCTGACCTTATTCCGAAAAAATTTCACTCTGCTGACCCTTTCGCGTGGCGCCCGACAGCTGGGCGCCACACACTACTATGCAGCGCCTCTCTCTTGGGCGTCGCACCTCCTGTCAGCGTGGTAGTCCTGGTCCAGTTGCGGCCCCACAGACAGCATTGTAGCGCCTCAGGCTTAGGCGCCACACTTGTAATGTGCAGCGCCTAGCTCTTGAGCGCTGCACAGGCTGTGTTCCACTTAGGCTGGCCCCACCCCCTCTCCCATCCCACCCCCACCCCACACAAACCCTTAGCCTTGCGCCCCTCCTTTCTTCCCCTCTCCTCCCTCTCAAATCCTTCTCAAATCTTGCAAATCCGAAGTATTTGACCGTGGATTTCGAAGCCAACCCCTCCCTTAAGGTAATCTCCTTCGATCCCCTCGTTTTCATCCATAGGAATTGTCACATTTGCTCAAATCTTTGGGGAAACCCTAGTTTTGGCTTGGATTTGCAAATTTGTATTGAATCATGTTATGTTTCTTTGCTAATTTGGGTTGGTTAGGCTTTCATAGTATGTTAGGGTTAGGGTTATGTGTGTTTGATGTTGGTGTTAGGGTTATGCTATGGTTAGGGTTGTGGTTATTGTTAAGTGGGGGTTAGGGTTATTAATTCATATATATGTTATGGCATATGTATTTTGTGCAAATATTTTTGTTAAGTACTTACTTGATATATGTGTGTTTTTTATTATTGTAGGGATGGGGAGAACATGTGTTTATGTTCATCATGTGGATAAAGAGGCCTTTTTGAAAGGCAATGTTGAGCCAGACCCGGATGAGCTTGACATGGTGTTTGAGAGTAGTCCAAGCTATGCGGAGCTCTTGGACCAAGTGAGGAAGGATTTGAATTGGATGGACCCAAGTGATGTTGTTGAGTTCGAGGGAAGGCATAATGTTGGTTTTGGAATGCACATACGTTGGAAGACAATGCGTGTGAACTCCGAGCAACGTTGGGTTGCATACAAGGAGACGGTTGCCGAATCTCTAGACAAGGCTCTTGAGTTATTTGCCTCCAAGAAGGTTGAGTCTACTTTGAATTTGGACTTGAACCGGAACCCCTCCCCGTTGGTTGCTAGCACTCCACCACCCATGAACCAAGATCAAATGAGTGAACCTCATTTCAGGCAACAAGATTGGCCAACATTGAGCCCGACTCCAAACAACCAAAATGAAGGTTTTGAAGAGGAGAATGATGAGTACGAGGAGGATGACAACGAAGTTGATCTCCATGACAACAATGTGGGTGATCTCGACCAATATCATGTGCAAGAGACAATGGACCAATCCATCCCTTTTTCCCGTGCATATGCATCGGACTCGGATGACGATGGTCCCGATGAAGAAGTTGATGAGGAGGGGTTCACACCGAAGGAGGCCCAAGCATTCAAGAAGGTATTCGGGCGGGATCACAAGACACCATTGTTCAAGGATCTTAGTCTCGCGGATGAAGCCGTTGTGGATGGTGGCAAATGCATATCTCTTGGAGCTAGGCCAAGTTCTCACCGTGATTTGGAAGACGGCAAGAACGGGATATATCCCGGTTGTGAGTTTCAATCCTTCTTGGAATTAAAGATGTGGCTCGACAACTACTCGGTTACACATTATCATCCACATAAAGTGGCCAACTCGGACGTCAATGTGCGTTACACGGTCAAATGTGAAGTGCCAAGTTGTCCATGGATTGTGTGTGCAAGGCCATGGAAAGGAGGTCCCACTTGGCGCATAGTGAGTTGTCTACCAAATCACATGTGCCGGCACAAGAATGCGGATGGCAAGCTTGTGTACCAACAACACAGGCAACTCACGTCCAAGTTCATCGTATAGGCTTTCCAACCAAATATCCACACTTCCAACAATGAGCATCAAGAGTGTCATTGACCTTGTGAAATCCATCTTTCATTACAAGGTGAAGTACGGCAAGGCATGGAAGGCAAAGCAAGCCGCATTCAAGATGTTGTATGGCAATTGGGAGGAAGCATACAACCGACTCCCTAGGTTGTTGTTAGATATGGCCACCACAAACCCAGGCATGGTTCACGTGGTTGAGCCTCATGGGCACCAAACATTGATTCACAACGGGAGGACCGTCCGAGTATTTGGCCGTGCATTTTGGGCCTTTGAGCAATGCGTGAGGCTTTTGAGCATTGTCGGCCCGTCATCGCCATTGATGGCACGTTCTTGACCAGACAATACAAGGGCACTTTATTGGTTGCAATAGCAAGTGATGCCAATAACCGGGTGTTGCCTTTGGCTTTTGCTTTGGTTGAGGTGGAGAACAATGATAACTGGGAGTGGTTCTTGCGTCAATTGAGAACAAGGGTATTACCGGCTGAAAGGGAAATTTGTGTCATATCGGATCGCTATCCAGGAATTCTAAATGCGGTGGTGGTTGACATTCCCGGACATAGAAAGTTGCACCACCGATGGTGCATGAGGCACTTTTGTGCAAACTTCTATAGGGCATGTGGTATCAAGGAGTTGGCCGATGATCTTCAAGATTGTTGTCTCGCTTTCACCAACAAGTGGTTTGCCACATTGTTCAATGCATTGCTCAGACACAAGAAACTTGACCCCGGTGGTCATGAATTTCTCAGTAAGAACATTGTCGAAAGGAATATGTGGGCACGTGCTTTCAATGAAGATGGCCGGAGGTACGGTCAAATGACAAGCAATATGGCAGAATGCTTCAATAAGGTGCTCAAGGGTGTACGTGCATTACCCGTGATGGCAATAGTTCAATACACATTTGACAAGATGAATGGATACTTTTTGAAGTATTCAATGGATACGGATAAGCAGATTGCTGGTGAGAACAAGGATAAGCACAAGTACTATTTCCCACCAAAGGTTGAAGAATGGTTGGACTTTCAATCACGAAAGGCAGACTCCCAAGAAGCTGTACTATACGACGACAACGAGTGGAAGTATGAGGTGAAAGAGCCTAGAGGAACCACAAACGATGGCCACCATCACGGAGGCTGCGCTTTCAAGGTCTCCCTAACACGGTGTGATTGCAGCTGCATGAGGCCATCGTTGCTTCATCTCCCATGCTTGCACTTGTTAAATGCAGCCCGTGTTAGGAATGTGGACGTCAATCACCCTCTTACCATGAGGGAGTCCGAGTTCTCAATCATGACGGTAAAGAATACATGGGCTCCCCGGTTTCATCCATACTTGGACCAATCACAATGGCTGGAGTATCATGGAGTTCAACTATGGCCGGACCCGAAATTGAAGGTCGTTAGACGGGGAAGACATAAGACAAAGCGTCTTAGAGGTGACATGGACGGATGGGGCCGTGGTGGCGGTGGAGAATACGGCACCGGCCAATTCCAAGAGCCTCGTGAGCAATCCCATTGTGGGGACTGCAGTCATGGGGGACACAACACAAGAACTTGTCCCAAATCAAGAAAAAGATCAAAAATAATGATGCAAGCACAAGCCAAGCAAATGATAGCCAACCAAGTCAACCAAGGAGTAGCCAACCAAGTCAAACAAGCCAACGAGACACTAGGCAACAAAGAGGCCGTGGTGGTGGTAGAGGCCGTGGTGGTGGTAGAGGCCGTGGTGATGGCCTAGGCCGTGGGGATGGCCTAGGCCGTGGGGATGGTCTTGGCCGTGGTGAAGGCCTAGGCCGTGGTGATGGTCTAGGCTGTGGTGGTGGTGGTAGAGGCCGTGGTGAAGGCCTAGGCCGTGATGATGGTCTTGGCCGTGGTGGTGGCAGAGGCCGTGGTGGTGGTCTAGGCCATGGTGGCGGTAGAGGCCATGGTGGCGGTAGAGGCCGTGGTGGTGGTCTAGGCCGTGGTGGTGGTAGAGACCGTGGTGGTGATCTTGGCCATGGCGGCGGCCGTGGTGGAGGAATGTTCACTTGGCTCAATGGACCATTGCCATATGTGACTTACTATGATCTTGTTCTTTTGGCTCAATGCTTGTGTTGTCATTTTGCATTGTGTGACTAACTATTATATTGACATTTTCATAGGTATGGAAACAATGAAGGGGGTGGAGGACACGAAGGCGAAAGGTGAGCTCCATTGGTGGTCGGAGGAGGGAGAAGAAGAAGAAGAAGAAGAAGAAGAAGAAGAAGAAGAAGAAGAAGAAGAAGAAGAAGAAGAAGAAGAAGAAGAAGAAGAAGAAGAAGAAGAAGAAGAAGAGAGGAAGAATAAGGGACAAGGATCATGACCTTTTCTATGAACCAAAATGTGTGCTACTATGTGATATGAGACGTAAATGACTATGTCTTTTTGGCTAAATGTTTGTGTATGACTATGTGATTGGACAACTCTATTGCTATGTGTGTATGAGTATGTGATTTGGGCTACTATATGTGCTATGTCTTATTTCTGTGTTTTTGGACAACTACATGTGATTTGGATATGATTATGTGCCATCTATGTGAATCACAAAACATAAAAATCACTTTGTATATGAAAACAGCAGATAGTGCAGCACCTAAGGCCGAGGCGCTGCATATTACAGTGCAGCGTCCCTCCCTTAGGCGCTGCATACTGACTTAGCAAATTTTTGGATGCAAAAACTACTGGAACGCTTATGTTGCTCTCTGGACTGGGATGTCCAGCCATGCAGCGCCTGAGGGAGAGGCGCCACACACCACAGTGCAGCGCCTCGCCCTTAGGCGCTGCACTGCTGGACATCCCAGTCCAGAGAGCAACAGAAGCGTTCCAGTAGCTTTTGCACCCAAAAATTTGTTAAGTAAGTATGCAGCGTCTAAGGCAGGGGCGTTGCACTGTAATGTGCAGCGCCTCACCTCTGGGCGCTGCACACTCACTTAGCAATTTTTTGGGCAGAAAACATACTGGAAGCTTCTGTTGCTCTCTGGACTTGGATGTCCAGTAGTGCAGCGCCTAAAGGGTAGGCGCTGCACTGTGGTGTGTGGCGCCTCTGCCTTAGGTGCTGCACGGCTGGACATCTATTTGCTGCACTCACCCTCTCCCACCCATCCCCACCCCACACACCCCCACCCCCACACAAACCCGAAGCTCAGTGCCTCCCCTCTGCCCTCCTCTCTCCCCCTCTCAAATCCTCCTCAGATCCGGAGTATTTGACCATGGATTTCGAAGCCAAACCCTCCCTTAAGGTAATCTCCTCCGTTCCCCTCGTTTTCATCCATAGGAATTGTCACATTTGCTCAAATCTTGCTACTTTCGGGAAACCCTAGTTTTGGCTTGGATTTGCAAATATTTGTTGAATGATGTTAAGTTTCTTTGCTAATTTGGGTTGGTTAGGCTTTCATAGTATGCTAGGGTTAGGGTTATGTGTGTTTGATGTTGGTGTTAGGGTTATGCTATGGTTAGGATTGTGGTTATTGTTAAGTGGGGGTTAGGGTTAACCAAGAATTATCGGTTTTGTAGGCATGACTTCATCCGGTTCCATGACGACGCCACCGTGTGCTAACCAAGAAGACATGCCGAACAAGTGGGAGGACGCATCTTTGGACAAGGTGAAGGAGAAAGATGCCAACATCCCGCCATGTTGGTGTGGAGATGTTTGCAAGTGAAGGTATCCACCGGCCGAAATAAATCATGGACGGAAGGGCGGAGATATTTTGTATGCCCGAACTATGCTTATGATCGTGCACTTCCAACTAACGCCTATGACCAACCACCGGTAAGCTCGAGAAGTAAAATGTTACTATCAAATGTGTGTCAACACTAACAAAAATTTTGTATGCAGTCACCGCCTCCTCTATGCAAGTACTTCACGTGGATACATCTTGAAGTGCCAGAAGATGTCAAAAAGGACCAATACCAAGATTGTCTTAGGCGGCAACAGCGGTTTGAAGAATCGTTTCGAAGAGGCTTGGAGAAAGAGCGTCGTCAGAAGGAGAGGATGGAGCGGAAGAAACGAGAGGAGGAGAGGGAACGCCAAGCGAAACTTGCTCGTGAGGAGGAGAGGGCAAGAAAGCTTGCAAAGGCTCGCGAGGCGCAAGAGGAGGACTCAGCCCGTGACAAGAAGGGGAAATGGCCTCGCTCTACTCAGTAGGGACTTCGCTTCGATGCACTCGTCGTGAACTTGTGAGGGCATGTGAGATGTTGGTGAACTATCTTCTAGGGCAAGCTGCCATTTGTCATTTGTAATGAATGTGTCGTGAACCATGTCGTAGTAACGTTTGAATTGTCTTAAGTTATGAACTCGTCGGCATAAAAATTTTGTTTGTTCAAATTGTTGTGATGATGCAGTCATTGTAAGTATTATGATGTTCCGGTGAAATGAATGTGCTGTCAACTCTGTTTTTGCAGTAAACAACCATGTAGCGCCCAGAACAAAGGCGCTGCACTGTTCTATGCAGCGCCGAACGGACGGGCGTCACACTGTAAAGTGTAGCGCCTTGCTCTGGGACGCTGCACTATGACTTGGTAATTTTCGTGGATCGTCAGTGCTCAAAGCCTTCTGTGGCCCTATGGGTAGCCATGGCCAGTGAAGCAGCGCCTAGGCGTTGGGCGCTGCATAGTATAGTGCAGCGCCTGACTGTCAGGCGCTGCAGTGCTATTAACTGCCAAACTGCAAAAACAGATTCCATTTTGGCAAATACAAATACTGAACAATTCAACTGAACAAAGACAACATCATTTAGGACAAATACTAAACAAAGATAACTAATAACTTGAACATCACATCATTTAGGACAATTCAACGTTACTACTAGTTCGCAAACACAAATACCACAATAGTACGAGTTCACCAACATATAACATAACCCAACAAGTTCATCAACCTAACGAAACGGCTACAAGAGAGCACTTCCATAGTAACAAACACTAATGCCTTCCGCGCGTGTTCCTGGTGCCACGCCTACAGCCAATCTTCTTCTTCCTGGGTGGATGAGCCTCCTCTTCCTGCACTTCCTCCTCCGCCTCCGCCTCCGCCTCATGATCCAAGATAGCCATCCGCGAGGTCCCTACGACCACCTTTGGGTTGCCGACGTGTACCGGCGTCTGGGCTGCCTAAGCTTGAACACATATGGGGACCGAAGTTGAGCGTCCGCCAAAGTCATGTCATCATCAAGCTCATCGCCCTATCACACAATCAAACAATATGGTGAAGACCGACATCGTAATCAAGTGAGAATCACATCTAAAGGATTAGCCATACCTCTTGGGTGACCGCACCCTCATCATCCAGATAAGCATATGAGGAACTCACATCGTCCCCCTGATGGTGAGATGAGGGGTCTGATGGTGTACCAGACCTAGAGGCAGATGGTTCATCAAATTCGTGATCACGGCAACTGAGAAGATTCGATAACCGCCTTAACTTCCTGGCCTGATGTTGTAACATGAACAAGTGTGGAAGATATCAAACTCCGCAACATAGACTACCTCTCATAGTGAATGCGATTTGTACCTTGAGGAATGCTCATAGTGAACCATCATCATTGCCTTTTCCAACCGGTGTTTCCTCCAGAATAGACTGGCTCTCATCAGCTGCTTTCTTGATCTCGGTGCGCTGCGGATGAGAAAGAATGAACACGTTAGCCATTCGAACATGTGTAATACAGCCAACAGGAAAGTAAAGAAGAAACACTTTACCACATAGTTAATCACTGGAACAGCAGGGACTCCGTGCCCTACCCTGACATCTCTGTTGTACTTCCTCTTTGATAGATCCTCAAAGTTTACGGGTTCTTCAAGAATATCCTCATTATATTCCAGCGGGCATATCTCAACTCGAGTATTTTCAAGAAGCCATCGTATGTAGTTATCAAAAGCAAGTGGACTATGCTCATGAAGCTTGGCGCGTGCACTGCTACGAGCTTCCTCCACACAAAGCTGGAAGCGGGTAACATACGAAGCATGATGCTTGTCCCAGTCCTTTATCTTCCGCTGCCTTCTCCTATCCAACCTGCATGGTACAAAACCAAACATTAGCAAAATCAAGGAGTGACGATGCTTAGTCAATACGGTTCATGCTCTCTTACCTATGAAGTGCTTTGTCCGTATCCACCCATTCCGGCGGGTGAGGCTGGAACAGACCAAACTGACGACACACGCGATGTGGCAAATGAAACTCAACAGCCCAGTTGCATATCAGTGGGCACCGCATACGCCAGAGATCCCTATCCCGCAAGCACATCGGGTTGATGGTAAACTCCGGGGTGTACCCAAGTCTGTCATCGGCGCCATATGGCTGCCATTCCACCTATGAAATAGGACAACAATGCAAAATTGGTGAATTTTTTTCAGGCAAACATGAGAAATGACTGAAGTAATGACCTCGTTACCTGCTCAGGCGTAATCGTGTCCAACTCGGCAACGTACTTCTGGTACATGAGATTGACATCGTTCATCATCTCGGAAACCACATCCCACTTGTAAGCCCAAGTGGGGCGCCGTAATTCGTCATCTTCATCTTCATACCAAGGATTAAACCTGACGCTCTTCGGGCGTCCAACAGGCATACGCTCCCAGCTCCATACAGAAAGTAGAAGCATATTACCACCAATACTTGCACTACCTATGATCCTGCAACACGCATCGTCCAGCTGCATATGAAAGAAAAACAATGTTAACTTGACAGCAAGCTTGCATTGCTAATGAAGAAATGAGTTGATCACAAAACAGACCAACTACCTGTCGGTACAAGTAGGCAAGAGTCGCTGAACCCCAGCTCCATTTGCTATCAAAGACGGTCAACGCCTTCAGCCACATCCATGGAGCGTTCTTGCCAGTGGAGTCAGGAAACAAAGTCCTCGACACAACATACCACATGTAGACACGAGCATGTGTCTGGATCACATCATCAGTGGCATCCGGAGGGCACGTCGCAAAGTGAGTTTGAATCCACGTGAAAGCAGCTCCGGCTGCTTTCCTTTCCTTCTTCTTCTTCTCTTCTCCCTCCTCTACATCAGCCTCAGCCTCGGTAGGAGCCATACCGATAAGAGCAATCATCTGCTCGCGCCACCCATCAGAATCGGTGCTCATACAGAGAGGCATCCCGTCGATAGCAAGACCGGTGATCAACGAGACATCCTCGAGCGTCACGGTCATCTCCCCAGTCCGAAGATGGAAACTATGTGTCTCCGGCCTCCACCGATCAGCAAGAGCGGACACCAGTGGAGCGTTTAGATTCGGCGTGGACCGGCTGACCAACTGAATCCATGGGAGTAGTCCTGCCTGCCTGATGTACGGTGTGTACCGCTCATCGTAAGGCATGGCAGGACCAGAGACCCCGTGATACCGAATCTTCAAAGGTTCAAGCTTCTTCAAAAAACAAGTCATGAAAAATCTTAGGGCATGTAAATTTCAACTTAAGGCAAATTTGCAAAATATTTAGATTACTCGTTATTACCATCTCCTTCTCGCGCATCATGTAGGCCCGGTGTTTCGTGTCGTAGACATCGTCGAGAAGCCAAACCATCCTTACAAAGTTCAGACAATAAACATCTCAAATATCGGTATACAATAAACATCTAATATGTGTTCAATTACAAGAATCTCAACATCTCCTTCTCACACAATGAATATGTCATATGTGTTCAAATAAACTCAACATCTAATATTTTAAATAAAATCAACATCTAATATATATATCTAAAAAAACAGATCATATATCTCTACAAAACTCAACATCTCATTGTTATCTATATAAATAGGCATCTCATATATATATATATATATATATATATATATATATATATATATATATATATATATATATATATATATATATATAACAAAACAATCTAGGGTTTCACTAACAAGAACTATATATTGTGAACTAAGCAACAACACTACGGTACTACCACTATGACTACACATCCTAAATCAAGCAAATCAAAGGTTCCATCAAATCTTGGACAAATCTCTAAAATGGCAACAAATTTACGGAGGAAAAGAAAGGGAACGGAGGAGTTTACCTAGTAGGATGGATTGGACATCGAATCCACGGATCAAATCTTCAGATCTGAGAGGGATGTGGGGGGGATTCGATGGGGGTGCCGCCGCTGCTCTCTGTCCAAAGAGCGGAGAGGGGGAAGAACTGCCTGGCCGGGCTGGGCCGATGCGCTTTAACTCACTGTGCAGTGCCCAAGAGCTAGGCGCTGCACATTACAAGTGTGGCGCCTAAGCCTGAGGCACTGCAGTGCTGTTTGTGGGGCCGCACCTGGACCAGGCTGCCACGCTGGCAGGAGGTGCGACGCCCAAGAGAGAGGCGCTGCATAGTAGTGTGTGGCGTCCAGCTGTCGGACGCCACACGAAAGGGTCCGCGGAGTGAAATTTTTTCGGAACGAGGTCAGTTTGTGATTTGATTTGGCCCTCGGGTCAAATATGTGATTTCTGCCGGGCCACCACCCGTGCAGATCCGACGAGTCCCCGGAGGAAGAGAGCGACGAGTACATGAGTACGGGTAGATGGATCGATT
>NC_041390.1:16408607-16414829 GCF_002162155.2 Triticum dicoccoides
TGACGAGTGGAGGACGAGCGACGAGCGATACGGTGGTGTCGGACGAAACATAAGAGGGGAGAGGGAATGTTACGTTTCTTTTAGGTAGTATATGTAGAGATAAAGGTAAACAAATATATTACAAATATATACTTTACATAGAGTTTGAAAAATGTCAATCATGCATTTGAAAAATGTTAAATGTGTATAGAAAAAAGTTGAACATGTATCCAAAAAACGTATACAAAAAATATACAATGTATATGAAAAAAGTTGATCCTGTATTTAAAAATTATTAATCAAGCATTTAAACAAATGTTAAACAAGTATTTAGAAAATGTTAATAGCATTATAAAACATGTTAAATCTGGATAGAAAAAATGCTGACCATGCATTCAAAAAATGTTAACAACTATTTTAAATATGTTGAATGTGTATAGGAAACATGTGGACAATGTATCAAAAATATGTTAATCTTGCATTGTATTCAAAAAATATTAAACTTGTATTTGAAATTTTTTAATCAATGATTTAAAAATGTTAAATGTCTATATAAAACATGTTGACCATGTATTAAAAAAGTGTTAATCTTGTATTTAAAAAATGTTGATCAAGCATTTGAAAATCTTAAAGTGTATAGCAGAAATATTGACTAGGTATTCAAAAACTGCTGATCTTGTATTTGAAAATATTATACATGTATTAGATATATATCAAAAAATGTACACAAACAGTGAAAGCCGGGAGAAAACAAAAACAAATCGATAAAAAACCAGAAAACATAAATAAAAACAAAAAATGACAGAGAAGAAAAAAGCCGATGAAAATAGAGAAGGAAACAAAGAAACCGAAGAAAAAAAGAAAAAGACAAGAAAAGGACAAAAACCATGAAAACAGAGAAAGAGCAAAAAAACCAGTGAACAAAAAAGAAGTGAACAAAAAAACAGTGGAAAAAATCGGCTCTTTTACCTCAAGTAGGTCGAGCCCTTCTGTGTAACCACGAACTCGTCATTGACTTAGTGGATAACATCGGTACAAACCATCCAGGAGACCCATGGTCATTGACTTAGTGCGCCCTTTTTCTTCATGATAGCTTCTAGTTGAGCCCTAGTGGGCTGGCATGTTATTGTAGATGCTTCACGCGAGAGCTTTTCCTGTCTCGCTTGAAGCGAGATATAGCTCCCGCGAGTGAGGTCCTACTACAACTTGCAATAGGCGCAAAAAACAGACGAGATGTGATAGTTATATCTCGCCATCTATAAGATTTTGCACTGACTGACCTATAGACTATAGTCATCGACTCGCCCTACCAGCCTCGCGGCGTCTATATCTGGGCGCCCCTATGTTTCGCTTTCAGCGAGACCTGGGGAAACCCTCGCGTCAGGGCGGCTCTAGATGGGCCGGCCCAGGTGCGCTGGAGGGTACATCCTCATTTTTTTTCTGTTTTTCTTTCATGTTTTTGTTTTCATTATTTATTTATTTATTTTACTCTGGTTTACACTTCTTAAAATTATACACATATATATTAAAAATTTATAATTTACATACTGTTTTGGAAAATGTTAATCATACATTCAAAAAATGTTAAATATGTATAGAAAAATGCTTATCATGTATACGAAAAATGTTGAATAAGTATTTCAAAAAATGTTAATCAAGTATTCAGAAAAATGTTGAATGTGTACAAAAAATGTTGATCATGTATTCAAAACTGATGAGATTTTTTAATCATGTATATAAAATGTTAATCAAGCATTAAAAAATTGAACAAGTAATTGAAAAATGTTAATCAGTCATTTGAGAAATTTTAAATGTGTATAGGAAAAATGTTGACCATGTATTAAGAAAATGTGATATGAAATATTAATCAAGAATTTGAAAAATGTTGAACAAGTACTTGAAAATTGTTAATCAAGCATTTGGCAAATATTAAATGTTTATGGAAAAAGTTTGTTCATGTATTAAAAATGATAAAAAAATCAGCATCTATATAAAAATGTGCATCAAGCATTTAGGAAATGTTGAGGAAGTGTTTGAAAAATCTTAATCAAGCATTTGAAAATGTCAGATGTGTATAGAAAGATATTGACCATGTATTCAAAAAATAGCAATCTTTTAATTTGAAAATTGTTAATCAAGGATTTAAAGAAATGTTAAAAATTTGCACAGAAAAATGATAAACGTGCATATACAAAAAATTAGAATGAAAACGAAAAAATGAAAACCAAAATTAAAGAAAATAAACCAAATAAAAAATGTTAAATAAAACCGAGTAATCAAATGAAAAAGGAATGAAAAAAACAACAATTGGAGAAGTAAAAGAAGGGAAACAAACAAACACAAAGAAAAAGAAAAGAAAAGACTCAGTGAAAACCGTGAAAGAAATAAGGAAAACTAAAGAAAAATAAGGGGACAGAAAATACCAGTAAAACCAGAGGAAATACGAAGAAAAGGCCATGAAAAACAAAAACAAAAACAGAAAAAGAAACCAGGAACCCTGGTGGAAAAACCGCATCAAGTCGCATCACGTACGTCTCGCTCCTACTAGTGAACACGAACTGGACATGGTCATAGTGGCTAGCAGCACAGTTGATTTCCTAGTATACTAGAGTTTGATCCCTGCAACTCAAGCCTTTTCCTTTTTTATTTATTTTAACCATACCGCGTGATTGGGCCGGTCTGATAACTGCTGAATGCGATATATGAAAGGGGTCTCTCGCTGAAGTATTGTAGTAAACGGGCCAGCCCATTACGCGCACCTAAAAGAGAAAATACAGAAGAAAAAGCGGAGCCATGGGCAGTTGATCCCATTATTTCGTAGTTGAGAGCCTAGATTGCCAGCCACTGGGATTGCATGCACCCCCTGGCAGATTCCAAGGCGCGACGTACTTGATAAGAAAAGAGCTGGTATTTCCATAGGCTTTTTTTAGGTATTTTTGTTTTCTTCTGTTTTATTCTCTTTTCTTCGGGGGTTTTCCCTCTTTTTCATCTTCTTTTGTTTTCTTTCTTTTTTCTTGTGCATTTTCTTGTTTCTTGTTTATTTGTTTCCTCATTTTATTTTATTTTTCATTTTATTTTCTTTGATTTATTTTGTTTCTGTTTCGTTTTCATTTCTGGATTTTCTTTATTTCTTCTGTTTTCATTCTACTTTTTTGTATATGTCAACTACATTTTCCTAATGCACCTTTAACAATTTCTTTAATACATGCTCAACGTTTTTCCTATGCACATTTCGAACATTTTTTAAATGCTTGAATAAAAGTTTCCATTTTTTACATTTTTTAATACATGGTCAGCATTCTTTTGGTATGCATTTAACATTTTCCAAACGCTTGATTAACATTTTCCAAACTCTTGTTCACCTTTTTTTCAAATGCTTGATTAACATTTTCATATACATGATAAACAATTCATTATTTCTAAAATGCTTGATTAACCTATTTCAAATACTTGTTCAATATGTTTTTTCAAATGCTTGATTAACATTTTTATATACATGAGGAAGGTTTTTTGAAATACTTGTTCAACATATTTTAAATACTTGTTTAACATTTTTCAAATACCTGTTCAACATTGTTTTTTCAAATGCTTGATTTACATTTTTATATACATGATCAATATTTTTCAAGTACTTGATCAACATTTTCACAAGTTTTTTGTAATATATATATTTCAAATATTTTAAAGTATAAAAAATACAGAAATAAAGAAAAACGGAAATCATAAAAGGTAATAAAAAAAGACAAAAGGATGTGACCCCCACGCTTGTGGACCCTTCAGCGAGTCGGAAAGACAGACACGCTGGAGGCCACCTATATGGGCGCCCCACCGGCCCAGTAGTACTGGACTGACCGGTGCTGCTCCAGGGCAAAACTATTAGGCTGTCATTTTTGTTTTGTGTCTTTTAGATTCTTTATTTTTGGTAGCTCAGTTTTTGCGTGGTTGTTTTTTCTTCCCGCTTATCTAAATTTATTTATTTATTTTGTTTTCATAATTTTTTATTTTTATTTTAACATTTTGTCCTTCTTTTTGTCGAAAAATATTAAATTTATACATGAATGAACATGTCAATATTTACAAAATTATGGACAATGTTTTCTTAGACCGATTAAAATATTATTTTTGCTCTTGCTAAAGAAAGTTCTAACCACCCAAGACCCAACGAAGCTTCAGGTATATCAAACAAAATGATTCACAAATGTCAAAAGTGTTCATTTAATTTTTCGAAACTGTTCTTGGTGTGAAATAAATAAGCATGTGTTCCAACAAAAAAACACGCATATTGTACTAAGTTTTCATGCGTTGCAATAAAGTGTTCATTTTACCTTTTCTGCTCTATTCTTTGTTCTTATTTTGTTATTGTATTTTGGGATCTTGTTTATTTCCATACAAAATCTAGTTATATTGAATTTCTTTTCTTATATTGAATTTCTTTTCTTTTTGTATTTCTAAGAAGTTCAGATTGTATTTTAAAAATGACGTCATTTATTTCAATAATATTCATCATGCCTTCAAAAAAATTGCATCGCATAAAATAAAATTTTCTCATTGCTTATTTTTTTTAAAAAAAATCGTTGCTTTTGAAAATGTTCATTGTGTATATAGAAATTCCCATCATGCATTATCAAGAAATATATCGCATCAACATAAAAATGTGGATAGTGTATTTCGTGAATATTCATCATATAATTGAAAAATATCCGTCATGGATTTAGAAATGTTCAGCTGAATTGAAAGAAATATTTTTTGTGTAATAGCAAAAATTGAACACGTCCGAAAATTAGATGATTAATTATTTCAAATACATGAACTATTTTTATTATATATCGCAAAAAGATTGAATGGCCAGCTGAACATTTTTTATTGTGTGGCCTCTTTTTTAATCAAACATATTATAAAATACACGTGGAACCAGTTTTGATGTATTATAAACATTTTCGTATTACACTCAGAACTGTTTAACTACGAAAGAACATTTTTTGTACACTATGGACACCTTTTATAAAGCATAATGAATATTTTCTAATACTTGACAAATAGTTTTCATATAATTTGTGAACATTTTTAATACACTATAAAAAATTATCATTTGAAAATATGAATGGTTAACGGGAAAGGAAACAAAAAGAGGAAATGGGAACCACAAAGCCATAGATTTTTCGTTTGGAAATTATAAATGCTTTTTTTCATATATTAAAGAGTTGGGGTAAGCAAACCTTACAATAGCATCACTAGCGAGGTGAGAGCAAAAATGTATAGCCATGCTATCTAATTATACTATCTAATTACCCATGGCACCGGAGAAAACCAGTAAGGCAATGAGTGCTTCCTAGGCGGAGGCCGAATGCCTGTTCCTGCCTAGACACAAGCGACATATTGATGTCACGAGAGCTATAACTTGCCTACTGCAAAGACGGTACTCTTGAGGGAGCGGTTTTTGGAAGCTTCTATGTTCGGTTCTAATGGTTTAGAAGTTTCAGTGTCATTTTTTTTCTTTTTTGTGTGTTTTTTGTATCAGTTTTCTTCAGCGTTTTTCAGCCTTTTGATTTTTCTGCTTTCATTCGGATTTATTCGTATTTTTATTTTTATTTTATACGTTTATTTTTCAATGCATGTCTACTTTATTTCAATACATGTTGGACATTTTTCTATACATCTATAACCTTTTTTAATACATGTTAAACATTTTTTCAAATACTTGTTTTGGAGGGATATCTTTAGTGCGTGTTACAAATTCAAATAGACATAGAATATGTAATTAAAAATTCCATACTACGTGTAATTTTTTACATTGTTCAAACAGTTTTTAAAAATGGCAACATATTATTGACCACGTGAACATTTTTTCAATGTCATGTACATTATTCAAATCGTCTAACACTTTTCATCAATTATGCCAACATTGTTTACATTGAATAATATGTATAAAATATTATGAACATGGTTTTGAAACATGTGAACATTTTTTTAAATGTCACTATCATTTTTTGAAAGCTATCAACATTTTTAAAACATTTATTTTAATACCAGATGAAAATGTTAAGAATGCGCAAAGTTTTCTTTAATATCATACTTAAAATTTTCAGAAATGTAAGTTTTGGCTAGCAATACTCACCTTTATTGATCAATAAGAGAGTTCATCACAATGCACTGAATATCGGGTGGCTGGCAAAGCCATATATGTCTACTGACATCTTTTTTTAGTCTAAATACACTTTAGAATCAATGTCCAAATACATTAGA
>NC_041390.1:16415272-16477644 GCF_002162155.2 Triticum dicoccoides
GGGTTAGGAGCCTAATATGGCGCCCTATAGAGAAGTCCTACAGTGTGCTTAGCGAGGCTATGTGCCTCATGATTCCTCTCTCGTCCTTCAAAGATGAAGGAGCACTTGGAGAATTGCATCGCCCATTGCCTTTTATGTCCTTGATAATGCTTGCATAAAGCCCTCCGGTGCCCCTATTAATGTTGGTAACAACTTCTTTGCAATCCGAAGCTATTATCACATGGGATAGTGAGAGGTCTAGGGCAAGGCATAGAGCTTCCCTACAAGCCAGCGCCTCAAGAGACGCAAGATCATTGATACCTGAACATTTGATTGCCGAAGCTCCGAGTTATTTCCCCGACTCGTCTTTGCAGACCGCACTATAAGATCCTTGTACAGTCGATCGAGGAGTAGCAAACACACATTTTGTAATGTCCTCTCTCGTGAGGGATCCATCTTCGGGCTTTGGAAATATTGCTCACCGTAGAATTGTTGGTTGATTTCTTGGGTCGGTATTCATCTAGCTTGTTGATATAGCTCTTGGTAAATTGATGTGTCCCGTGAGGAGTTTGGAATTTAGCTCGTGAATGGCCTTCCTCAATCGTGGTGAGGCAGTTCATCAATCAGAGCAAAGATCCAACGCATGGCATTTGGCTCTGTATTTCTTTCCAAGATTTTGACAAGGTCCGGGTCCTCGAGTGCCCATCCGCAGCGCGCCATATTACAGTGAAGTAAAGAGTGCCTCAATGAATCTTCCGAGCCATAAAGTTCACAAGAAGTGATCGACGCCATGTTCCTATGGCGTCGCACGTCAGCTCTAGGTAAAGACCGCTGAGCCAATCTCCACAAAAGTATTTTTATTTTTGAGGGAACGTCCACCTTCCATAAGCTAGTCCAAGCTTTCTTATCTCCTTCAGCGTTAGGGGGGTCCAGCTAAATTAAGAGCGAACTTGGCGAGGCTATGTGGTGCGTCCCAGAAAGAAAAGAACAGAAGAAGAAGAAGAAGAAGAAGAAGAAGAAGAAGAAGAAGAAGAAACAAATAACCAACGCTCCCCTCTCACTTGGCTGGCCCACTAAGGAAGTGCGATGCGTCAGAGGCGAATGCTTCTTACAATTCGTTAAGTGGGATACAAAGACGCTATAAATAGGAAGCTTTTATTCCCCAACCTATTTGGTGAAAAGTGAGCTAACGCGCAAGCTTGGGCCGTCCCATATGCGGGGCACTCCTTTTTCATTTTGTTCTTCCATTTTTATTTTTCTACTTATTTAAAAAGAGCAGGATTTCAAAAAAAAGTTAGGACATTCAGATATTAGAAGTTTCAAATTTTAAAAATATATTACGAATTGAAATAATGTTCCCAGTTTAAAAAACTTCACAATTATAAAAAATGTTTACGAATCTGACAAAAAATCCTAGATTTAAAAAAATCATAAATATGAAAAATATACATAAATATGCAAAGGTTGATGAATTTTAAAATTTGTATTGAATTTAATTAAATATTCTCGAATTTGAATAAATATTATCATATTTAAAAATGTTCGTGAAATTAAAGAAACTATATTTTTAGAAAATAAAACAGAACATAGAAAAAGAGAAAACCCGGTTCAGGGAAGGTTATAGAATCTTCTAAAATCTGCTAGAAAAAGACACAGGAAAAATAACCTATAATGGCATAGCCTATGTAGCATGTGTACGCTCAGGGAGGTATCCATCAAACAACGCGCTAAATAGGATCTGCCGCTGCGTGGAGCCTATCCTTGTTTATTTTTCCAACTCCTATTTGGCACCTTCTGCGCCCGTTAATGTGTAATCAGAAAACTAGCACACACCACCCCTCTGTGCTGGGGCGTCCCCCATTTTTCCACTTTTTTTCTGCTACCCTGCAAAAAAGGTGCGCGCGAGGTGATTCAAACTCGCGACCTCCTCTCTAGGTATAAACTACAGTAACCAATCAGGACACCTCACATGTTGTGGCTACTTACTTTCTTTTTCTTCTGTTTTTGCAGGCTCCTTCGCTGTTCCTTTTTTCTGGATGGTACCTATACATTTTTTTCCTTTTTCGTTGTTTTTCTTTTTTGCTAATGCGTCAAACATTTTTTAAAATCAGAATTTTTTTCATTGGTGAACCTTTCTACAAAACTCGTGGACTTTTTCAAATCTATGAACCTTTTTTTAATCCATGAACTCCTTTTCAATTTTACGATTTCTTTTTTCCAAAATCCGGGAATATGTGATTTTTTCTTCGTTAATTTTGTTCTTCCAAATTGATGAACATTTCCAAATCTGTGTATATTTTTTCAAAATTGATGAAATTGTTTTCAAGTTCGTGGTAGTTTTTCAAAATTTATGATTTTTTTCAGTTTCTTGGACATTATTAATGAAAATGGTGATTTAAAAAACAATGAACTTTTTTTAAATTCATGAATTGTTTTGAAAAATTATAAAAAATTCAAATCCATGAATGTTTTTGAAAATCATTGAATTTTTTTATCAAAAAATGATGAACATGTTTCGCCAATTTCATGACCTTTTTTAAATTCGTATACTTTTCAAAATTTAATGAACTTAAAAGCTGACCTCTTTTTTCTAAGAACAACAGTACATAGTGTAGCAGAATATAAGAGAGAGAAATAAGCGAGTGGGAGCCAGCGAGCGTTGCTGGGCTAGGCTGATGCAAGCGACGCAATGGGCGGTGGGTTCGCCAACTGACGCTGAAGGCAACACAGAGAAGGACTTCTTTTTTTCTATTCCCTCTCATCACTTTTTCCTCTCAGATGCCTTGTAAACCTCGCAAACCCTAAAATAGACTTTTTGGGTGCACGAGGGAGCGAACAACCACGCACTCCCCTTCCCGTGCACGCGCTTCGGGCCAGCCCAAGTACGGGGCAAGACGCCCTTATTTTCTCAAAAGGGACCTTTCATTTTTCCGTTACTTTTTCTTTCATTTTATATAAACTTTGAAAACGTTCAAGAGTCAATTTTTGCAAAATTCATTATTTAAGAAAATATTCTGAATATTTCAAAAAAATTCTTGAATTTGAGAACATTTCCTAGCATTACAAAAGTGTTCTTGGATTTCAAAAAATGTCACAAATTTGAAAAATACTCTCTGATTTCAAAGATTCTTCACTAATTCAAAAAATGATCCCAAATTTCAGAAAATTTACACGAATATAAAAAATCCTGAATTTCACAGAATGTTCTAAATTTCAAAAAATCTTTATGTATTTTATAAAAATTAAGTGAATTTGAGAATTCCCTATATTTTAGAAAATATGCGCAATTTCAAAAAATTATGAATTCAAAACATATATAGCAAAAAAATTATCTCTCTCCTAATTGTCTGTCTCTCTCCTTGTAGGAAAAGAAGAAAAGTATCTCTCTGACGATTGCGTGTATCTCTTACTTTCCTGGACTAACTGATTTACTTGCCACTAACAAATAAATTTGTCAAGGGTAATTTCATCCTAACACGTATATAATTATGTGCCTTTCACCGTACCAAAAAAATCTTGAGCAGTCTGGGATCCTTTCTTGATCGTTTGGATCTGAATACGTAGCTCAAATAATACACCTTACATAAAGGAACGAAGGGAGTACATAAGGACGGCCTTTAAAAATGGGGCTGGTGGCGGTACAAATATGGAGCAAAAGGACAAGCACGAGAATAAGGGTGCTAGGAGGGGGTGCCTTATTTTTTTTATAGAAAAGGATGATGACCTCCGGCCTCTGCATCAAGACGATGCATACAACCATTTTATTAATTATTCATCAAGACCTATAAAGTAATACATCAATAAGTCTGAAGCCACCATATTAATAACATCAGTCGCTACTCCTATCAACTTGATGAAGGGGTGCATATTGTCCAGGCCGCCTGCCCAGACCTCACACCAGAGTCCAACATCTAAAATGGAGGCCTCAACCAAGCCGCAATCATCCCCGCCGCGCGCCGTCGTCCCCGTCACCCCCGTCGCCGCCCCGTACTACGTCGCCGTCTCGATCGCGTCGTCGCCCCCCACGCCCATCGTCGCCATCCCCATCGCGTCGCCGTCTCACGCCGCCGCCCATAGGCCGTCGCCCAACACTCGTACACACACACACACACACACACACACACACACACACAAACACAAACACACACACACACACACAAACACATATTCTGTTTACTTATTTTCTTTTTTCTGTTGTTTAGATTAATGTTAGATGAATTACGTAGATAAGAATGTTAGAATGCTAATTAATATTACATGAATCAGATAGAAAAGTTGTTAAATAGTCATGTCAATTGTTAGATGAATTAACTAAATATTAATTAGTATATATATATGAGATTTGAACTAGTTGAATTAATATAACTAGTTTATTTTTAGTAAAAAAATTAATATAACTAGTTTATTTTTAGTAAGAAAATTAATATAACTAGTTTATTTTTAGTAAGAAAATTTAGGTATATGAGATTATTTGAACTAGATGAATTAATATAACTAGTTTATTTATAGTAAATGCTTAGCTGAACTAGTTCAATTAATAGAACTAGTTTATTTTTAGTACTCCCTCCGTTCACTTTTGTAAGTCATTTTAGACAACTTAAAATGGGTTGTTTTGTACATTGTCTGAAATGTCTTCAAGGTCTTATAAAAGTAAACAGAGGAAGTAAAAAATTTTAGGTATATGAGATTTGATGATATAATTAAAATATTACTAGATATAGCTACTTTATATATTTTAGTAAGAAAATTAATAGAACTAGTTTATTTTTAGTAAATTCTTAGTTGAATTTGTTGAATTAATAGAACTAGTTTATTTTTAGTAAGAAAATTTAGGTATATGAGATTTGATGATCTAATCAAAATATTACTATATAGCACTACCTACTTTATTATATAGATATTTGATCATCTAATTAACATTTTACTATATAGAACTAGCTACCTTATATGTTTAGTAAATTCTTAGTTGAATTAGTTGAATTAATAGAACTAGTTTATTTTTAGTAAGAAAATTTAGATATATGAGATTTGATGATCTAATCAAAATATTACTATATAGAACTACCTACTTTATTATATAGAGATTTGATCATCTAATTAACATTTTACTGTATAGAACTAGCTACCTTATTTTTAGTAAGAAAATTAATAGAACTAGTTTAGTTGAATTAGTTGAATTAATTAGGTGAACTAGTTAATTGAATTAGTTGAGCTATTTTATTTAGGTATATTTTTCGAAAGTGCTTAATTGAATTAGTTGAATTAATATAACTAATAAGTGTTTAATGTTTCACCTATGAACATAGGAATGTCGTCTGACGACGAACACGATTTCATTATGTGCGAATACTGCGAAGACCAGCGCGGCCTGTGCGGCAGAAATTTTCTAGTTGATGATAGACGCTTCAGCATCAAGCTGGATGAGAACTTCGAAGTGGATACAGTAAGTCAGAATGACAAGTCTTTTTTTCATAATTAAGCATGACTTATGCTTCATTTGCTTCAACTTTTAATTTTAATTTTTCACTATTCTACTAGCGTATCCCCTGCCATGCAAGAATTTTTGTCTTGAATAAGATAGGTTTCAGTCCTAACAAAACTATGGAGGTAAAAAAAGTTACTTGAAGACCGAGCATGGTTATATATTCAATGTCAAATTATACAATGCAGACACATACACCTATTTTGAATGCAAAACTTGGCAAGCACTATGCAAGGCTTATGCATTTGAGCCTGATATGGTTATCACCTTTGATATTCGTCTGGAAGATGATATTGAAGGTAATAGAGACATCTGGGTCGATGTGCAGACGCCTCCAATTCTACCATTATGTGAGTTTCTCAACCATATTTATGTCTTTGATATTGTTTATTCAAAAATAGTTAACAAGTAATTTATATTGACAGCTTATTTCCAATCAAGCAAACATGTCCGGCGCTTGGTAGACAGGACCGTCCACTGTCCCGGGGCTGAACTAAACTGCGAGGAGACAAGTCATTATGTTCATGGCTTGAGGATCTTGATGCTGTCAAGACAAATTTTTTTCCTACACTTACAAATGTTAGTACTCAAAACGTGCGACCAATAGTGTTTGTACTGAACTATGATCACATATATTTAGGAAAGATGGTAAGATTTTTACTATTTCTCCTCAGTGCATCTTTTGCATACATTATTTTTAAGCTAAACTTCATTGCTAAGTATGTTACTATACGATGTTCTTTAACAGGGACTCCCGATGAATATTGTGCCTGATTGGATCGAGACTAAAGGTACCATGAATATTGTTAGCTTGTGGCCAAGATATCCTACAATGCACTTTAGTGCATTCAGGTTTTCTAATAGCCAGGGGCGGAGCCACGTTATGTCAACCGGTGTCACTGGCACCGGGTAAAGTACGTGTTCATCTTGTACATTGTCCAGATTTTTGGGCTGGACACCGGTAACTTTTGAAGCTGGACACCGGCCAGCCCAGCGAGACACACAAAGCGAGGCGGTGCAGCCCATCTACGTAAAATGTCCACTCCTGATCGATCGGTTAATCGATCCCTGGTCCTGTACGTGCGCGTGTTTAAAAAAAAGCTATCGATCTTGCTTAATCGATCCCCAATACGGCTGTACCTTACCTGTACGTGCGCCTGTCGAGTTGCTTGTCCGCTCGGCTTCTGCGCCTCAACCCTGACAGTGTCGCCCGTGCTCGCCCCTTCCCCTTCTCCTTCGCGCGGCCAGCCGCTGATCCGCCCAGTCGCCATTGCTCAAGCATCGCTAGCCGGCTGCCTCTACGGCTCTACCCTCGTCCGCTCAAGGATTGTTGGAAATTTGAGGTCGTCTCAACTCTCAACTCAGCACTTGGTAATTGCCGATCTCTCTCAAATCTGAAGTCTCAACTGTGTGTACAAATTTCAAAATTTTTCAATTTCTGTTTTTCTAATTATATGGCTATGGTCATAAAATTTAAAGCTATCACAGTTGGGAACAATTCCCTGTGATTCATATCATTCAATCAATACGTTTTGTTTATTGTTTAACTCCCTAATCATATCATTCAATCAATACGTTTTGTTTACTGTTTCTATTCTTGCATACGCTAACACAAATAATGTAACTCGGACATTTTTGCTAACACAATAATAATTAATCACAGGAGAAATTATGGAAAAGTTTCTTCAAAAAACGAAGACTTTGGCACAAGATGATATAGCTCCAGCTCCACCATATTCAAGTGGAAGTGAAGCAGATTATTTATTTTGGTAAGAAATCTCTTTGCTATATAATTTGTGTTATCAGGTGTGGTATTATATATATATATTATTGCTTGGTGTCCATCCTTATATATATGATATGCACGTGGACACCGGGATACTTTTGTTCTGGATCCGCCCCTGCTAATAGCGAGGAATGCTTAATAGTAAAAGACTGGAGCAAAATTGTGAACGATCACAGAGAAGTACTAGGGAGGCAGCAATCAGAAGCGCAACCCACGATTAGGAGACAGGTTCATTTGCATGCTCCAATATGATGAATCAGGAAAGCTATACATGTTCTATGCTATTTTACCTGAGAGAGAGAGAGAGAGCGACAGGAGTGATTAGCTAGTTCATGCTCTTAGTACTTGTCCTCTCATGTCCGTGTTCTTCGTCCTGAACTTAATCTCAAAGAGTGATTTGCTTTTGTGGTGTTATGAACGCTTATAATATCATTACCATGTTGAACTCGATGATATCTTTGCTTCTAGTACAAATGAATGTTTGTTTTTAAGCTAGTATTGGTGGTGATTAGATAGCGGTAATGACTATATGATGATTAAGTAGAGGTAATGAGACGACTATTATATGATGATTTTTAGCTAGCTATGAAAACTGTTGTTGGTGATGATATATATGATGCAAGAGTTTTTATATTAATATGACGATGATGATGATGAGTTATTATATCATTTATGAAAGAAACCGCAGATTAGTTTCAACTGGATGGATTCTAGCTAAGTGATCAAGTATATGCCATATCCATATTACCTCGATCACTTAATTAGGTGATCAACTATATATAATATGGATATGGCATATACTTGATGACTTAGCTAGGATCCACATGCATCCAGTCAAACTAATCTGCGGTACTTTCACCTAATGATTTAACAACTCATTATAATGTAAAACAATCACTAAATTAAATTGAAAACGCAAAATTAAAGTAAAAATAAAAAATAAAACCAAAACACAGCCAAACATTTAGTACCGGTTGGTGTTACCAACCGATACTAATGTCCTACGCGCCCCCGGAGCTGGCTCGTGCCACGTGGTTGCCCTTTAGCGCCGGTTCGTGCGTAACCGGTACTAAAGGGGGGGGGGACCTTTATTCCCCACACTTTAGTGCCGGTTACCGAACCGGCACTAAAGGGCCTTACAAACCGGTGCTATAGCCCGGTTTTGCACTAGTGCTAGGGCACACACCGGTCTAGCGCACTCTTAGCAGGCACCACATGCACACGCTGCAGAGGCCGCCGCCATCGTCTTCCACCGATCCATCTTTCGAGCAGATATCGACGCATCAACCTTACCAAGCCTACCATCGACGACACCACGACGCAAGACAACGCTACCTCCCTATGTGCGTCCATCATTTGTCGCTGAGACTCCACGTCTTCGATGCGTCACATGAAACGTCGTTCCACCGTTGAAACCGTCCACTAGTCCCTCGAGCCAATGCACACCTCCAAGAATCACGCCCCCAAGGAGGGAAGGACACAAGAGCGCTGACATCATCCGATCGACCGATCTAGGGTTTCCTCCGGAGGTAGTTGATAGAGGCCAGGAGCTTCTCCATGGCGAGACCTTCAAGAAGGAGACGACACAGAAGAGTGCCTCCATCACCGGCCTTGGCAACTAGCCAAGAGCAAGGTTTTCACCCGGATCCGCTCGACGAACCTCCATATAGCATTGTGTGCACGGGACGACCACCAATCTCCTCTGCCACGCAGCGAACAGGCTGCATTGGCCAGATCAAATCTGACTGGAGGCTAGACCACACATGCAGCCGACTCATCCACCAGGCCCTCCACACGGCTACCACCGATTTGAGGTCAGATGGCCCGCCGCCGCATAACAGGCCACTGCCTGAAGCAGGGCCGACCGCCACGTCGCCAAGACCAGAACGGCCACGCCTCCTCACATCGAGGGGCCCCGCACCACCCCTAAACCGCAAGAGAGAGGGAGACGCCCGCCATCGCCATCGGCAGAGGGAGGGGAGGAAGGAGGTGACACCCCCATCGGCTAGGGTTGCGGCACCACCAGAGTCGCTCGAGCTGGGGCGACGCGGGGGTCGGAATGAGATGGGAATTCACCATATCCATGGTTCAAGTGTCTAGGAACTTTCAAATCCCGCGCCGAATGCGCCTGAGCAAACACTCATAAGAGATAAGAATGTGGGCATTATTTCGGAGACTCAAGAATTTTGGGAGCTATGCCTCCAATTATTGTAGAGTCACCTAATTATATCAATACCTATAGATACTTACCAAACTATTGGACTTCGTCTATCTCTATAAAGGTCAGACAAAGCCCCACCGACGTATACAGTCATGCGGGAGCACATACCTGTCATATTTGAATTGGTCCATAAATTCGGCAAGTCAAAATTCAGAAGAGATTGTTGCAAACTAACTAACAATTTGCCTTGCCGTGGAGCAAGCGGATAAGTCGAAAAATTGCGATTCTTCAAGGAGGCAAGATTCGAGAAGCATAAGGGGATATCATGTAAAGCTTAGGGAGAGATTGTTATGAATAATCTCGAGTAAGTGGTTGAGTCTAATTGAGTTAGATTTGATTTGTGTTAAGCTAATTAGGTAGTGTGGTTTGCATGGCATGAGTTATAGTAGTCCGGCTAGGATTAGTACACTTGGCCATTTATACGTGTTGTTTAGAGTTTGGGTAAAAATATGTTGAGATGTCCAATCCGAGTATGTCTATGTGTGTGCTAGAATGTGTATGTAAGCACGGCCTTGGGCGTGTGTTTAGTAATACCATGAGACGAAGAAAATAAAGAAAACAAAGGCGCGAGACGAGCCTTTGGGAAAAGTTTTTTATTGTATATGTGTGTTCGTTGTTTTGATGTAATCGATCGTGGGTGAACCCCAACAACAGCAGTAACCTACTCCCTCCGTGTACAAAGTTAGTATAAAGTTGGGTCATCTATTTTGAAATGAAGGGAGTAGCATGTAATAGATAGGTAGGTAGGGAGTAGGACTATTATCTATCCGAGGACCCCGAACCTTGATATATAAAAGCATCGTGTTACTTTTATTGCTGACGAGATGCCTTCGGGCACCACCCCTCCTCTACAATTTTCCTTGACTACATCCAGATCATGATATCGGTGATGAATTAATCGTCGACACTAGTGGTGAAAGGAGCTGCACCTGTGGGGCGGGGCGAACGGCGGGATGAGAAGAATGGGAACGGGAAAGGAGGACCCACGATTGGTCGAGAGAATCATGTGGAGCACATCAAATGTCACCGGAAGTCACAGAACTTCAGAAATATGATCTGCTGGTCACGAAACTTGTCAAAAACGGGTGCACATTAGTCAATTTGGCTCCGCGAGGTAGGTGCCATTTACGGCGCACTTCTCATATGAGGGCGCTGGGGTTCTTTCCTTTTTCTTGTAAATATTTACTCATGTATGCTCATGCGTACACAAGGACAATGTGGTCGCCTCCTAAGTCTACCGGACGCACGGTCATCGGCGAGTGCATTCCAAAGAAAATAAAAATAGATGCTATATCCCAGCAAAGTTATCCTCTAAATTCTCCCAACAAACTATGGGCTTGAAGCCTAAATAAGACACCTTGCTTGCAAACATTGGCACCAGTCAGCATCCATCCATGCATCACATGGCCAACGAAGCTGGCTAGCTGCCTAGCTAGCATAGCATAGATTCTAACTTGCACACCATGAGAAGCTAGTAGCTCTTAATCTTCTCACCCAGCGACGTGTCCACCCCCCCTTGTGACCATCAATAAACTCAAATGAACCGGTCGACCGAATCCACCGCGTGGCAATTGATTGTTTCCATTCACCAGACACCAGAGCAAGCAGACAAGTGCAGATCTACAAAAGGGTAGACGTATTAGACAGCTCGCCGTACTGAACTGACGTGTTCGGGTGCTGATCACTCGATCCCTCAGACCATCACCAGCTCTCCAGTGTTCATGTCAGTAAATGTATGCAAGTGAAGATTAAGTATACTAGATACGTGCACCAACTTTAGATTCCTACTGATCACTAGCTTAGCTTAGCTAGGCCAGCCAGAACATGCATGTGGCGATTCTCCAGGCCGGCTTATATATGCATGCATCGATGCATGTGGCGAGCAGGTGTAAACTATTCCAGGCCGGCGGCCGACTGTTTTGTTCGATCCCCTCTGCTTGTAGCGCGCGAGGCTAGCCTAGATCCTCGTGGTCGGTCGGACTTGTGTTTCGTTGCCAGTCTGCTTTTTTAGCTTCGATCGATCCGGCCGGCCTCTCGGTCGACATGGATCAGTGTGCGTCCAGGGTGCTGCCAATCATCGACGAAGGGTCGGAGTCGGAGTCCGAGACGGGGTCGTCAACGGAGGGTGTGGCGCCGGAGACGACGACGAGGAAGGCCGCGGCGGCGAGGGCCATAGCCGAGCGCAGGAAGGCGATCGTGGCCAGGATGAGGGAGCTGCTCCGGCGCGCCGTCGTGCAGTCGTCGTCGGCGGCAGCGACTCAGTCCAAGCTGCGCTCCTCCACCGTGGCCACCGCCAAGAAATGGAAGGTACGTAATTAATCGGGAAGGAGCGGCCTGAAATGAATCTTCCTCGTTGACCATTGTTATACTTATGTCCGTGCTTTCTTGATCGGTTTCCAGAGGGTGGTGACCTTCAAGAGTAGAGATCGCCGGCGTTCGGTCGTCCACGGAGGCGGCCTCGACGGCATGAGCTCCGCGTCGTCGGTGTCCAGCGCCAGCAGGAACAGCCTGAGCAGCCGGGACGCCACATTCCCGCGCTCCCCTCCGCCGCCGTTCGCCGCCGCCAACAAGATATGCTTCGAAGAAATCATGGCGATGGAGCATGAGGCTCACTGGATCACCACGGATTCCGACTGTAAGCTCGCTCAGCTCAGCTGCATTGCTCGTTTCATCTTCAAAACTCTAACCTGTGTGCAGGGGCGGAGCTAGCATGGGGCTGCGCCTAGGGCTAAGCTAGCTTGAGTGATGCACATTAGTGATTTTCGTTATTTTGTAAGAAGCATTTACCAAGAGTATTGTCACTGGGCCTAGGGCTATAGCCCCATCTGCCCTAGCCTTGTCTCCGCCTCTGCCTGTGTGTGAGTTGGAGCAGCCTTGTACTGTGTGAGCGGTGTTGATTTTTTTTCTACTTTTTGATGAATTTGCAGTCGTCGTGCTGGAGCTCTAGACGGGGGAGACGACGACGAGGACGCGGTGATCTCTCCGACGAGCAAATTAACGTACCGAGTGGCGTGGATTCGTTGTAGGCCCGGCCCAAGTCTTGCAAAATCGTCCTGGCATGATTACACAAGTTTCTGGACTAATATATAATAGTGATCCTGCAGATCAAACAAAGAATGGACCGGCTTATATGTCTATTGTAAAGGCTGATTTTACTTCTTCTTCTTTCGAATTATTGTGCATTTGGTATTTGACGGCTCAAAGAGCTATGACAGGTATTGTATTTTTAGAAGAAGAAATCATCTTTGCGTAACTTAATTACTCGTGTGTTGAGAGAAACAAAAAAGAAAAACCTTCTTGTTGTAAGTTGGTTGGAGAGTACGGATCTCCAAGCAATGTTGGAGGGCTCAAGATAAGAGGTTCCATGTAGCTTGACCTACAAAGGAACTTTGTGGTGTTACTGTAAACAGATTTTGTAGTAATGCAAGCATACTTGTATCGCATCACTCTAAAGATGAGAACAAAATAGTAAGGCTCAAGGTACTTTTGATAGAACTCGCCTTTAAATTTCTCGGGATTCTTTTGGTACACAACTTCAGTCTTGGGTCAAATTGTCTGAACAAACATGATATGACTTCCAAATGTTGGTGTACCATGTTCAAAGAAAATCACCATATATTTTGTCGTGCAATGATTGGGCAACGGCAGTGTTCGTAGATCACCGAAGCATCAATGAAGTCAATTCATGCAATCTGAGATCAAAGCAGAAGTTGAGATTATGAGAAGAATAACCATTTCACAAACATACATTTGAAACTAAGATGAACCATGTTATTACAAGTCACCATGACACATTTTCCCAACCTCCTCATTTTGTTAATGCAACACCAAAAGGCAGAGCGAATCGTATAATTCTTTTGCACGAGCCCAACAGGTTGGTGTCGGCACGTGATCGGACTCTATGGTGGCGTGCAAGGGTTCATGTCATTGCGCACTCGGAGGATACAACTTCTGTGGCGACATGAGGGTTTTAGGCCGGTGTCTGCTCGGAGGAAGAGGCTTTCAGGGCCAGCGATATGAGTGAGCCAAGGGGGCAGAGCTAGATGGGCAAGAAGTTGGGACGCAGTGGACGATGGTAGACTGGGGAGATCGAGGTGGTTGAGGGGTGGTAGGGTGGAAGTGGAGACGTCTGCAGATGTGGGAGTGGATTAAGGAGAAAGAGAGATGAGTAGCGAAGCAACTAGATTTTGGAAAACGTTGGTCTCAAACCCAAAAAAGTGAATTTCCACGCTCTATTTTTATTTACTATTGTTCCACCGACAATTATTTCTTATCTCCGAGAATGGTTGAACATAATAGCGTAATGCAAGTAAAACCGGACATGTGATGCAAATATCATGCATTAACTTGTTTATGCCTTGTCAACAAGGATGCTTATGTCTTGTTTGACTATGCTTCATAGTCGACATATTCTCAGAAGCTTTTCATTACTACACTAACTGAGATGTCATAGCAAACTAAGCAAAAAAGCAAACCACTGCGCAGACACGGTATAGTGGACACATTCATAAGTAATATTGGTGATTACCTGTCGGAGAATATTGGAGTTTCTTATACAGCTTGATCACACCCTCCATTAATATTGTTATTTAAGTTCCTCGGCTCATTAGGCTCCTGGAGTCCTTAGCTCATTTTCCCCATTTGGTATTTGATAATCTCTAAACGTGGTGGATCTAGCATTTCACTTACGTGGGATCGATTTGTAAATTTTGTAAATTTACAGTTTAACGTTCATTATATATTTTAAAGAGACATACATATTTTTTTAGTTATATCAAATAGATTGCATTTTAATTTTCCAAAATAGTTCAAATGTATTACTCAACCTTACTTAAATTTATATATTTTTAGCCATAACAATCTTGAGTACATTGCTTTCTCTTGCAGAACAATATCACTAAATAAATACAACTAAGAAAATCAACAACCACCAACCATAAAAAAATTCAAGTTGTATGTATCTCTCGCTATATTCATTGTCATCCAATCGACATAGCACCCAGGTTGTTATGAGTGGTAAAAAAATATGTTTCAAAAAGTATTACGTGTTCAGCTTCAGAAATTATCCCTCCTCCAACACCATATAAGTGGATACAAAAATCTAAGCTTCAAATAGAACTTAAAGTGTTTGCATGGCTAATTATCTCCCGCCGACTGAATACAAGAAATGTGCTTAGGAGACAAATGAACATTGGTAACAACATTTGTTTTGTGCTTTGCGCCTGATGAAAAATTGTGCATTTAATTAATTTCCGTTGTAGTTTTATTGTGGCGTGACAGACAAGGTTCAACATCACATGGCCTCAAAATAACACACGGATTGGTAATATTCAGTAGGTTGGAACAAATTATCCTAGATGTCTCCTCTTTGAACTATTTACTAATCATTGCTTGGAATATCAAGAAGGATCGCAATAACCAAATTTTCAAAGGGATTTCACACTCTCTATGTGCTCGAAAGGAAAGAACTAAGACTGGTTTGATTTTTCTTTCCTATGTTGGTTTGCTATCTGGAGGTTCCAATCTTATGTAAACTATAAATATTATCTACTAATATAGAACCGTAGGAGCCTCTCTTACAGTTTATAGGTCAACAAAATGTTCCCACAAAAATCAGGAAAATAACACTAGTTTGAGATGAAATTACATCCAATTGTAAAGATACATTTTTTTTGTTTTGTTCCAACTTGCTTAACTGAAATCTCATGGGTTTTTGAACCGATGGTCTCTTTTTTATTTCATCAATTATGTATATCAAGTTAATTATTGCATGTTTGAATAAACGATAGACTAAGATGACGGAGAATATATGTTGTTTGTTCATATGTTAGCCAAAACTAAATTGAACATATAACATTTATATGAACAAGTAAATGGCAAATCATTTTGTGGCATCTATAACATGAATTTCATGTATCAAAATATTATTATAAAAAATATAACAAGATGATGTAGTGTTTGTTCAGATATTAGGAAAGACTAAATAAACATGTGATATTTAGATAAATTTAAAGCTAAATTCACAAATACATATTTTTATTTAGATTATATCACCATCCGGCAAATAACCCACTTGACCTCTAAACTCACATATGGTTATCTGTCGATATAGTCGTAAGGGGTAGAATCGCTATTCTATCTGTGTACTAGCAGCCAAAAAATTCAACAACGGAAAGCAAAAAATGGATCAGTATGCCAAGGGGTGTGATCAGAGGAGTGGCTCAATTCAAGGCCGGAGCACGTTTAAGGGACGAGGTGAAAGGAAAGGTGGTGTGGAAGCCAGAGGAAGCTAGCACAAAGCGGCAAGATGCATAGTAGTCACGCAACCCAGCCGCTCACCGCCACCAGCACATCATTGCAGGAAACAAAACAAGACGCAAGGGCGGCGACCATGGTCAAGCTGAGCGGTGGCGGTGTCAACCCTATGACTAGAGAGGATGGATGAGTGTTGGTGTCAAAACCGGCGGATCTCGGGTAGGGGGTCCCGAACTGTCCGTTTAGGCCGGATGGTAACAGGAGGCAGGGAACACGATGTTTTACCCAGGTTCGGGCCTTTTTGATGGAGGTAAAACCCTACGTCCTGCTTGATTATTATTGATGATATGGGTAGTACAAGAGTAGATCTACCACGAGATCAAGGAGGCTAAACCCTAGAAGCTAGCCTATGGTATGATTGCTGTATATGGAGTTGATTGCCTACGGACTACAACCCTCCGGTTTATATAGACACCGGATAGGGTTAGGGTTACATAGAGTTGGTTACAATGGTAGGAGATCTTGAATATCCGCATCGCCAAGCTTGCCTTCCACGCCAAGGAAAGTCCCATCTGGACACGGGATGAAGTCTTCAATCTTGTATCTTCATAGTCCAGGAGTCCGGCTGAAGGTATAGTCCGGCTACCCGAACATCCCCTAATCCAGGACTCCCCCAGTAGCCCCTGAACCAGGCTTCAATGACGACGAGTCCGGCGCGCAAATTGTCTTCGGCATTGCAAGGCGGGTTCCTCCTCCAAGTCCTTCATAGAAGATCGTAAACACCAAGAGTAGTGTCCGGCTCTGCAAAATAAGTTTTCCACATATTGCCATAGAGAGAATAATATTAACACAAATCAAATCTGCTGACGTATTCCGCAGTGCGTCATCACACTACAGCCAAGTCCTTTACTCGAATCGATTTCACTTTTCCACCTCAGCGTGTTTTGCGAGGCAGTTTCCTTGGCACGTCTTGTCAAAGCAGAGATCGTGTGCCCCCCTTTTATGGGATTCTCATCAATACGGACGTGGGTAACCCCATCGTGCCCGTTAGCATGTTCTCTCGATTAAAGGCGAGTCCCAAACGGTTACGGGGAGGGCTCCTGGTATTCAACCTCTTATAAAGAGACCAGGGCCTTACTCCTTTTCTCCAATCCCAAAACAAGTTCGCCCGTCGCCTCGAGTTCCAACACCCTAGGCTCCAGATTCCGGGCGCCTCAGACCTTCGACAATGTCCGGTTCCGACCTTCAAGGCCGATGGATGCCCTCCTCCGTCACGGAGGAGGACGTGCTAAAGTTGAGAGAGGCTAAGTTCTTGACCGCCGAAATTTCGCACAGGTTGCCTGCTCAAAGGCAGGCTATCCCCAGTCCCCATCCCGGTGAGAGCGTAGTGTTCGTGTCTCACTTCCTTCGGGGGTTAGGCTTCCCGATGGACCCCTTTGTGAGGGGACTGCTGTTTTATTACGGGCTGGAATTCCACGATTTAGCTCCGGAGTCCATCCTCCATATCTCCTCGTTTATCGTTGTATGCGAAGCGTTCCTCCGTGTTACCCCTCACTTCGGATTATGGCTCAAGACTTTCAAAGTGGAGCCGAAGATGATCAAGGGACGGCACGCAGAGTGCGGAGGCGCTGTTATAAGCAAAAATGCTGATGCTACATGGCCCGAGGGCTCTTTTCAAGAGGAGCTAGGCTTGTGGCAACGAGAGTGGTTTTATATCACCATTCCCCAGAGCACCAAGTGGGTGGCGCTTCCTGCCTTTCGCTCGGGTCCCCCACCACGGCTAGCGTCATGGGTTAACAGAGGGTTAGATTGGGGTTTGCCCAAAGACGTGCCCTTGTTACAGGGCCGCATTAAGGATCTCTTGGAAGGAGACCTCAGCCTTGTCAAGGTGACGCAGGTCATGCTGATTCGCCGAATATTGCCCGACAAATGTCGCTCCCTTCGCCTGTGGGAGTTTAATCCAGAGGGACCGCGAGCTCTCCAGAATTTCATGGGTGCCACGCCCGCGGAGATGTATAAACTGTTCTTCGGATCACAAGAAATGTGTCCGGATTTAACCAAGGATGCAGGCCTAAGCTGCAATCGCCCGGATACTCAAGTAAGCAACCTTGTGCCCGGACCTTCTATCCGTATAATTGTCATAAACTTGCCCCTAAAAGAGTCGTCCTTTTAAACAGGAGTGGATAGCGAAGGCAAAGCTGATCAGGTGTCCGACTCCCCTTCCTGAAACCAGGCCGGATCCCGTGCTGGTCAGGATGCTGGAGATAATGCCTTTGGAGGGGGAGGACAAGGAAGCTATGGCCTCCTCGAAGGAGGATGTTCCAAAGGGAGGAACCGACAATTCCTCTCCTAAGGGGAAGAAGAGAGCCGCCTCTGACGACCCGGAAACCATGGCCTCGAAGCGGAGGAGAAAATCCTCGTCAAAGGGTCCGATGCCGGGGAGTCCCTCGGCCGGACTACGCCCTCAAGGGGATCAGCCCTCCAGCGAGCCGTAAGTGGAGAAAATATTTTCCTTTTGAGGGATGAAGGAAATCCTTGATTTATATCTGAGAAGATTAACCAAACCTTTACCTTGTAGCTCGGACCTCAGCCCTTCTCAGCAGAGCTCGTCTTCGGGGGATCTCCTTCCGGAGATGATGGAGAGCGGGACGCCTCCCCTGCCATGCCGCCTAGCGAGGCGGGCGACCCTGAGGTGTCATCGCGGAGGGTTTCTCCGAATCCGGCAGGGGCGGAAGGTAGCTATGCGGCCCCCCGAGGTTCTCCGCGTCCGGCCTTCGAAAGAGGTCATGGGACGAGCCCGGCACCGTCTGGTGCTCGGTCGGAGGAGCTAAAGATTCTGCTGGGACGAGCTTCTATCTCAGAGGAGCACCGTGCATTGATGGGCACGGTGATTGAAGGGATTTCATCCGCAGAGAGCGGATTGTATGAGGCCGTCAAAAGTTTACTGACGGGTTTCGAGGTACATTAGATAATGTATACTTTTGTCAGTTGCGCATGAATAAGATGCGCCCTGTGTAGATAATAGCCCCTGAGACTCTGTGCGTGTCAAGAAATGACGGCACGCGGAGGATCATAATCCTAGGTCTAAGATGTCGCCTTTGAATGTAGGCGGCAGGGTGTCCGGAATCGAGCCGAACTGATGATTTTGCCGAACTAAAGCGGCAACCGGACGTGGCAGATGCCGACGTCGCGCTTGTCAATAAGTGGCTTGATGAGGCTCAAGGTATGTAATTCCTTGGGTGGCATCAGGTAAGAAGAGTTTTATGCCAGTGTCTTACGATGTGTGTGCTTGACGCAGATGGTGCAGCCGCCGTGGAGAGTCTTAGGGCAGAACTTGCCCGAGCTAAAGATCAAGCCAGAGGAAGTGATGCAGCTGCCAAGAAAGCCCTTGAAGAGCTGAGAGCCGAACAGGCTGCTCATTGCCGAAGCAAGGAATAGATGGCCGAGATGGCCGAAAAGTTAAAGAGTGTTGCAGACCGTTGCAGACTTCTTGAGAAAGAAGACCAGGCTAAACAGACGGACTTAGAGAAGGCCGTTGCCAATGCCAAGGACGCGCACTCTGCGATGAGAGCTGCGAAGGAGGAGCTGCGTCAGGCCGAACAGATTGCGGATGGAAAGCCCTTTATGCTGCGAAGGAAATTTTGCGATCCGAAGTTTGCTCCGTTGGACCGGATGTGGAGTGTGGAGGATACCTATCTGGATTTGGCAGCGAGTGCTGCTGATGCGACCGAACACTTTCGGGATCAGAAAGATCGCGAAGTGGAAAAGCTTTTCTGGTCGCAGTTTCACAATGCAGAGCGTCCACTGGCAGTGGACGATCGTTTGGCTCAATGGGCCGAACTGAATAGGTTGTCCGGACTCGCCATGAAGTACGTCATGGGTCATCTGTGGCCGGGGAGATCGGAGCCGAAGAGTTATTTCAGCTTGGTGCAGCAATTCCTTGACGCGGTGCCGCATATTAATGCAATGAAGAGGTCAACGTGCATAGAGGGCGCAAGGATGGCTCTTGCCCGTGTCAAGACATACTGGGCAGAGATGGAGACCACCGTTGTTGCGTCCTGAGATTCGGACAAAAGCCGAGTATCCCCCGAGCACTATTTTCAGGAAGTCCTTGAAGGCGCCCGTGTAATAGAGACGCAGTGCTCAAAAGATGCTATGTTATGATAGCATATGTAATTATAAAGTAATATTTTGATAAATAGTAGTGGCCTTTTTATACTTGTGCCTTCAAGTATTGGGAACACCTCCTGTGCGGCCGTTTTAAGATATATATATACCAAATCTGAAAGATGGCAGTCGTTGGCTTCAGCCCCCACGCACATAGTGCGGGGGTGCTCGCAGAAGACGCATTTTCACACTTAACCCAACGTCTTGGTCCTACAAAGGAGGTGATAGCGCAGCGGGCCAGGCAACCGGACTATAATGCTTTAACACTTTCACTTAGCCATAGGAGCTTGACAGTGGGACTATTTAGGTAGCCCCTTGGTGGCGACTGCGCTCGCCCGAGTTCGGGGCGCGTATGTGCCTGACCGGGAAGCGGCCCTTCGTTAAAGCGGAGGAATCCAATAGATTCCGATAGGTCATCGAGTGGCTGACCAGTCTCACGCTACATCATAACAATCATTTTTCGGCTTTCTCTACTGAGGTGCTCGCCCGGCCGAACCGGGGCACAATCGCAGTAGTTCTCCTGGTGCTACCTTAGCCGATAGAGCGGAACGTAAGGTAGCCGAACTCAGGAGCCGGGCAACCCAACATTTGACCAAAGACATGATTCGGAGCTGATGCATATAATGCCAAAACTCGCGACGCCGAACACTCCCTAAGGTGTTCGGTCTTTATGAGTGCGGGCGAAACAACACTATTTATTAAAAAAGCCCCTAGTGTCCAGGTACGTGCAAAAATTCTGACGTGGCCACATGCCAAGACGCCAGCCTCCTCCTTGGTTATGTCAGAAAGAACCAGGGGATGTGTAGCAACAAGAGATAGTAAAAAAGGTTTACACAGGGTCTTAATCTAAAAAGAATCCTTTAGGATGGGTCCCTACTGCACGTCTGCGCATGTGTCTCCGTTGTGCCGTATCCTGGACGGGCGCCGCACGACGTTCATTTGTAAAAGAGAGGAACTGAGTTGAAAACGGGTCGTGCCGAAAAAAAGTTTAAAATAAACAAAGTATAAAGTAAAATATATAAAATTGAGCTTTATTGTCTCTTATTGTATATGCGTGGAGCCCCTAGTGCGGGATTATATGGCCACTAGGCCTGCATCAATGATGATTTTGCACCGAACTCGTCTATCCGCGTTCATGATCTTGAATGACCTATTTCGAAGTTTTTTGGCCGGTGAGGCCATTTTGCTGTGGGGCTGTCAAGGCGGCCGCACAGTCCTCCGCTTGGGGAGGCGCACTTTAGTGCTTCCCCTTCAAAGAGATGATGCCTCGTGGACCGGGCATCTTAAGCGTAAGAGATGCATAATGCGGTATTGCGTTAAAGCGAGCGAAAGCTTCACGTCCCAGTAGTGCTTGATAGCGACTTGAGAACGGGACGATATGGAAGGTCAGCTTTTCGCGGCGGAAGTTATCGGCAGAGCCGAATATCACTTCGAGCCGGAGGAAACCCATACTATGGGTGTCCGGACCAGGTATTACCCCTTGAAAGGAGGTTTTGCTGCGGTGGACTCTTGCTGGGTTTATCCCCATGTGCTGGATTGTATCCTGATATATCAGGTTTAGTCCACTGTCGCCGTCCATAAGGACATTTGAAAACTGGAGTCCGCCAATTATTGGATCAAGTATCAAGGCAGTCCAGCCTACATTCTTGATATTTCTAGAGTAATCTAGCTGATCGAAGATGATCGGTTTTGACAACCAGTGGCAGGACCCTTTGGGGATGGGCCGTGTGGTGCGTACCTTTAAGGGCGCCGCACGTTTGTTATGTGAAGTGATGATGCGGAGCATCCTACGGACATCACCATGTCAAGAGTCCGTTTGGCAAGTGACACGTTCAACTTCCACTTCACATACACAAAGGTGAATCATCTCCTTTACGCGTGTTCACTTGACCCCTTTGAGGATGGTATACTACTTGACACTCCACTCGCGTACATGCATAGGTATTGTCGGAACACTACGGATGGCAAGGAGGAGTGCGAGTGCAAGTGTACAACTACACCATCCGCGAGGGAAGCATGGAAACGAAGACGCAAGAAGAAGAGCTGTCGAAGAAGCTCCAGTGAGCGGACGTCCGGACGACACCGGACGACCGGCCCCTCCCAGCGAGCGGACGTCCGGCCCCACCGGACGACCGGCACGTCTACATTCGAGCCCATTCAGCGGAAGACTGACGACACCGGACGACCGGCGACCGGACGACCGCCAGCTACCGGACGTCCGGTGCCACCTCAACCGAGCCAAAGTGAGCGGAAGTCCGGCGACTATCGGGCGTCCGGAAGCCCACGAGCCATCGGACGACCGGTCCCCAGCAGACGTCCGGTACCTGTCTGCGTACAGAGATCGGGCCCGAGGCCCATGTATCCCTCTCCCACTTACCCCTTCGTGGACCTAGACTATATATACTCCTCCACCTCATCCTAATTAGGGTTAGCATTGTGATAGCTCATTTGAGAGATAGAGCTACGCTCATCCATTACGGATCTACTCCACGAGAGAGACCGTGGCCCCTCTACGGAGAAGATCCCCTTGGATTCAAGACCCCCTCTTGGGTGGCCCCATCAAGACCTCCTCACGGAGAAGAACCGGTTACCGTGTATTATCCGTTGTTGACTTGGGATCAATGTATCTTCCTTTGTGTTCATCGATCTAGCGCATGTGTGATCTATTTCTTGTTGGTTGAGTGATCTCTCTCGTGTTTTCCCCCGTTTTCCCCTCGTGTTCTTCGTGTTCATCCTTGGGATCCGCTCCTTTCGTGAAAGATCGGCCTATAGGGTTTCCACCCTACATCATCTTGGTATCATGAGCCACGTTGATCACGATTTCCGAGCCTCCCCCCACTGTTTTCTAGCCTTCTTTTGCTTGATTTTGTCCTAAATTCGAAAATCCCCACCAAAAATAGCCCCAATTTTTTTTGTGATTTGTTGGTTTGATGAAGTTTTGTTGATTTTGATCCATGAATTTGCTTGGTTTCGAGTGGATCTAAGTGGATCTAGCATTTCCCCAATTTTCCCCACTTTCCATCCACGAAATCTCATCAATTTTGACCCCAAAATCCCTAAATTCCGCCCAAAATCGCATCCCGGATCTGAAATCTCGCGTTGACCCCGACCACCGGACGACCGTCACTTTACCGGACGTCCGGAGCCCCTGGAACGACCGGACGTCCGTCATCCACCGGACGACCGTAACCCCTAACCCGGATGGAAATTAGCGGATTTCCGAGCTCACCGGACGTCCGGCCACCGGACATCCGTCCATTAGCGGACGTCCGCTACCTGTAAAAACTGACTTCGTCTGATTTTTGTTTCGACCATAACTAATTCATCCGAACTCCGATTTTGACGTTCTTTAGCTCGTTTTGAAGCTCTTGACATCCTCCTTCCGACAAAAATACCACCAACATCTTTTGACTCCATCAAATATTCTGAAATTTGGCAAGTTTGCCTAGGCCCTCCACCATATCATCCGCTACACCACCATAGCCTTCCACAACCTAACCAATTTTGTTCCCCATCGCATTAGTGGTTGCTCGAGGAGTGATTTGAGTCTCCTAAGGTGTCTAGGCTACTTAGGGACGGTTGCTTCTTCATCAACCACCACCACCACCACCACCACTTCGGCATAGGCTTGACCACTATACACCTTCGCCACCCCAACTTAACCCAATTTTGTTTGTGTTGTGAGTTGTGTCTCCTAAGGTGTTTCGGCTACTTAGGGACCGTGCTTTCAACTCCGACACCGTGTATAGTCCACCACCATAACCTCCACTTCCGCATTACCTAGTGCAACACCACCGCATTCCGCTACCACCATTTGACATTTGAGATTTTGAGTTCGCGGTTTTTCCGTTTCCTAAGGTGTTTCGGCTACTTAGGGACGAGTCTCCATCATCTTGGTATCTCCATCAAGATCACCGCCACTCATCATCACCGCGGACGGTAACCTCCATATCATCTGGTATCGTGGTATCCCTCCATTGTATATTCCCTTGCCATTGCATTGATAACCCCTAGCCCATTTTTGTGTTACTTGCCTATCGAGACTAGCCATTTGAGTATTGCCGGCAACGTTACTTGTGCACATTAGTGATCTACACCATACATTGCATACATACCATATCATATTGGTATCATACCATCTCGTGTGCCTCAAGTTTGTTCCCGCATATACACAATCACTATCTTGGTTTGTGCATTTCGCAAAGTGGCCATATACAAAAAAAAAGAGAATAAGCTTTTAAGCAAAGAAAAAGAGTGAACAAAAAGCTTGTAAGCAAGTGCCATAGCATCATACCACATTACATATCAGATCATCTTGGATCACCTTGTGAGAAACACCGGGAACCATACATACATAGCATACTTGGGATAGAAAGTTATCCATTTTGCATCTTATAGGTTGTGCACAAGTGTCGTATCCGCCTATTGAGAAATCGTGCTAGCGTCTCTCTTGAGTTGTGCAACACGAGCGTTTTCCGTGGATTCCACATTTTGTGCTCATCCTTGGTTGCACGACCCCATTTATCTATCCGTGTGTGTGTTTCTGTATGCCACATATTGCTATTGGTCTACTTGTTTCACTTGCGAATTTGTGAATCTCTTTCAACATTACTGACTCTTGCTAACATTTTACATCAAATTTTTATGCCACTATCCTCACCGAGCTCCAGCATAAGCCTTACTTGTGTAGGTGTGAGAAACCGACAAGAATTGGTACCAATTGTGCTATTTCCTTGTCCACATTGGAGTGATCATTGATCCACTTTCAACTTCGGCCAAGGTACATTTGGTATTCGTTCTTCTCTTTCTCCACTCATATTGGCTCGAATCTTGTGATGGATAGACAAGGCATTTCATCTCCGGTCTTCCACAACAACGACGGCATGTACAACTACATCAACAACAAGCTTTCCGCACACAAGGAGGAGCAAGATGCAAGGATGGAGGAGATTCGGACATTGTTGATCAACCGTTCTTCCCCTTCATCATCCTCAAGGTGGCGACGTTCAAGTCACAAGTCTTCGGAGCGCAAAAATGATGCAAGAGTAAGTCGTCCACGTCTACATCTCCATGGCGACCACCATCACGTTCGTGATCCACCTCGTCATGAAGGGCAAGTCACCTCCAAGCAACATGTGCACGACGACGACGAACGACATCTACTACGAGCTCAAGTGCGACAACGCCACCATCAACATGAAGATGCTCGAGATGAGCCTACCTACAAGTCGCAACAAGCCCTACTTCATGCCAAGTCCAAACTTCATGACCACAAGAGAAGACCGCGAGACAAGCACCACCAAGACGGAGCTATTGCTACACCAACCACTTTGGCATCTTCGCCAAGCGATTCAAGGTATCTTCGCCTTCAGATATATGGCATCTTCGCCAACAAGCACCTCAAGACTACGCTCAAGAGAAGCTCCCCAAGCTCAAGTCCGCGACTTCCATGAGCTACTATGACCTCGACATTGACCACACGATTCCTTTCTATGGGACTCAAGAACCCGAGGAGTATCTCGAGTGGGAGCGTTTGATGGACGACTACCTCAAGCTACATCAAGTTCCTCCCGAAGATCAAGTGAAATGCGCCACAAGGAACTTCCACGACTACGCGTCCACATGGTGGCTTCACACACCTTCGGAGAGCTACGACATGAGTTGGCCCAAGACGAAGAGAGCTTTGCGGCGAGAGTTTGTGCCTCCAACCTACATGGAACAACTTCAACGCCAATTGGAGAACACCATCCAAGGATCCAAGTCCATCGACGAGTACTTCAAGGAGATGAAGATTGCCTTGCGACGAGCCGGCGTGGACGACCCCATTTCGATGAAGTTCCACTTCATGATGGGATTGCACAACGACATCTCCAAGACGATCTTCCTCGAGAACTACAAGTCCCTCGACGACAACTACATTGGTGCTCTCAAGGCGGACCAAGAACTCAAGAAGGCCAAAGTTTCTCTACCCAAGCTCACTTCGCGATGACCAAGCTCCATGAGAACGAGCATGAGGATAGTACCACCACGATGTCCAAGCCCGACGAGCTCCAAGACGATACTCCCAACTCCGACGCCATCCCTCTTTGTGGCATTGACGATGCCGAGTCCTCCATGACTCTTTTTCAAGATGGTACGGCGACAAGTACGACTACGGAGACCCTCAAGGACCAAGCTTTGGAGGCGAGCGACATGGTGGCGAGCAAGGATGATGCTTCCATCTTAGGAGGTGAGTGTGATGATGTGCCATCTTCGTGTTGGGGAACGTTGCAGAAAACAAAAAAATTTCCTACGGTTTCACCAAGATCCATCTATGAGTTCATCTAGCAACGAGTGATTGGATGCATCTACATACCTTTGTAGATCGCGAGCGGAAGCGTTCAAAGAACGGGGATGAGGGAGTCGTACTCGACATGATCCAAATCACCGGAGATCCTAGCACCGAACGGACGGCACCTCCGTGTTCAAAACACGTGCGGTCAGCGTAACGTCTCCTCCTTCTTGATCCAGCAAGGGGGAAGGAGAGGTTGATGAAGATCCTGCAGCACGACGGCGTGGTGGTGGATGCAGGGCGTCACAGCAGCAGGGCTTCGCCGTATACTGCGAGAGAGAGAGGTGTAGCAGGGGAGAGGGAGGCGCCAAGACTCAAGGTGTGGCTGCCCCCTCCCTCCCCCCTTTATATAGGCTCCCCTAGGGGGGGCGCCGGCCCTAGGAGATGGGATCTCCTAGGAGGGGCGGCGGCCAGGGCTGGAGTAGCCCCCAAGGCAAGGTGGGGCGCCCCCCCACCCCTAGGGTTCCAACCCTAGGCGCATGGGGTGGGCCTAGGGGGGCGCACCAGCCCACTATGGGCTGGTTCCCCTCCCCACTTTGGCCCATGGGGCCCTCCGGGATGGGTGGTCCCACCCGGTGGACCCCCGGGACCCTTCCGGTGGTCCCGGTACAATACCGGTGACCCTGAAACTTGTCCCGATGGCCGAAACAGCACTTCCTATATATAATTCTTTACCTTCGGACCATTCCGAAACTCCTCGTGACGTCCGGGATATCATCCGGGACTCCGAACAACATTTGGGTTACTGCATATACATATCTTTACAACCCTAGCGTCACTGAACCTTAAGTGTGTAGACCCTACGGGTTCGGTGGACATGTAGACATGACCGAGACGACTCTCCGGTCAATAACCAACAGCGGGATCTGGATACCCATGTTGGCTCCCACATGCTCCTCGATGATATCATCGGATGAACCACGATGTCGAGGATTCAAGCAACCCCGTATTCAATTCCCTTTGTCAATCGGTATGTTACTTGCCCGAGATTCGATCGTCGGTATCCCAATACCTTGTTCAATCTCGTTACCGGTAAGTCACTTTACTCGTACCGTAATGCATGATCCCGTGACCAGACACTTGGTCACTTTGAGCTCATAATGATGATGCATTACCGAGTGGGCCCAGTGATACCTCTCCGTCATATGGAGTGACAAATCCCAGTCTTGATCCGTGTCAACCCAATAGACACTTTCGGAGATACCGTAGCATACCTTTATAGTCACCCAGTTACGTTGTGATGTTTGGTACACCCAAAGCACTCCTACGGTATCCGGGAGTTACACGATCTCATGGTCTAAGGAAAGGATACTTGACATTGGAAAAACTCTAGCAAACGAACTATACGATCTTATGCTATGCTTAGGATTGGGTCTTGTCCATCACATCATTCTCCTAATGATGTGATCTCGTTATCAATGACATCCAATGTCCATAGTCAGGAAACCACGACTATCTGTTGATCAACGAGCTAGTCAACTAGAGGCTTACTAGGGACATGTTGGTGTCTATTATTCACACATGTATTACGATTTCCGGATAACACAATTATAGCATGAATAAAGACAATTATCATGAACAAGGAAATATAATAATAATGCTTTTATTATTGCCTCTAGGGCATATTTCCAATAGTCTCCCACTTGCACTAGAGTCAATAATCTAGTTACATTGTGATGAATCGAACACCCATGGAATTCTGGTGTTGATCATGTTTTGCTCTAGGGAGAGGTTTAGTCAACGGATCTGCTACATTCAGGTCCGTATGTACTTTACAAATATCAGTGTCTCCATCTTGAACATTTTAACGAATGGAGTTGAAGTGACGCTTGATGTGCCTGGTCTTCTTGTGAAACCTGGGCTCCTTGGCAAGTGCAATAGCTCCAATGTTGTCACAGAAGAGTTTGATTGGCCCCGGCGCATTGGGTATGACTCCTAGGTCAGTGATGAACTCCTTCACCCAAATTGCTTCATGCGCTGCCTCCGAGGCTGCCATGTACTCCGCTTCACATGTAGATCCCTCCACGACGCTCTGCTTGCAACTGCACCAGCTTACTGCCCCACCATTCAAGATATACACGTATCCGGTTTGTGACTTAGAGTCATCCAGATCTGTGTCGAAGCTAGCGTCGACGTAACCCTTTACGACGAGCTCTTCGTCACCTCCATAAACGAGAAACATTTCCTTAGTCCTTTTCAGGTACTTCAGGATATTCTTGACCGCTGTCCAGTGTTCCTTGCCGGGATTACTTTGGTACCTTCCTACCAAACTTACGGCAAGGTTTACATCAGGTCTGGTACACAGCATGTCATACATAATAGAACCTATGGCTGAGGCATAGGGGATGACACTCATCTCTTCTATATCTTCTGCCGTGGTCGGACATTGAGCTGAGCTCAATTTCACACCTTGTAACACAGGTAAGAACCCCTTCTTAGACTGATCCATATTGAACTTCTTCAATATCTTATCAAGGTATGTGCTTTGTGAAAGGCCTATGAGGCGTCTCGATCTATCTCTATAGATCTTGATGCCTAATATATAAGCAGCTTCTCCAAGGTCCTTCATTGAAAAACTCTTATTCAAGTAGGCCTTAATGCTGTCCAAGAGTTCTATATCATTTCCCATAAAAAGTATGTCATCTACATATAATATGAGAAATGCTACAGAGCTCCCACTCACTTTCTTGTAAACGCAGGCTTCTCCATAAGTCTGCGTAAACCCAAACGCTTTGATCATCTCATCAAAGCGAATGTTCCAACTCCGAGATGCTTGCACCAGCCCATAAATCGAGCGTTGGAGCTTGCACACCTTGTCAGCATTCTTAGGATCGACAAAACCTTCCGGCTGCATCATATACAATTCTTCCTTAAGGAAACCATTAAGGAATGCCGTTTTGACGTCCATTTGCCATATCTCATAATCATAGTATGCGGCAATTGCTAACATGATTCGGACGGACTTCAGCTTTGCTACGGGAGAGAAAGTCTCATCGTAGTCAACCCCTTGAACTTGTCGATAACCCTTAGCGACAAGCTGAGCTTTATAGATGGTCACATTACCATCTACGTCTGTCTTCTTCTTAAAGATCCATTTATTTTCTATGGCTCGCCGCTCAACAGGCAAGTCAGTCAAAGTCCATACTTTGTTTTCATACATGGATCCTATCTCGGATTTCACGGCTTCTAGCCATTTGTCGGAATCCGGGCCCGCCATCGCTTCTTCATAGTTCGAAGGTTCACCGTTGTCTAACAACATGATTTCCAAGACAGGGTTGCCGTACCACTCTGGTGCGGAACATGTCCTTGTGGACCTTTGAATTTCAGTAGGAGCTTGATCAGAAGTATCTTGATCATCATCATTAACTTCCTCTCTAGTTGGTGCAGGCACCTCAGGAACATCTTCTTGAGTTGCGCCATTTTCCGGTTCAAGAGGTAATACTTCATCAAGTTCTACTTTCCTCCCTTCTTTCGAGAGAAACTCCTTCTCTAGAAAGGATCCATTCTTGGCAACAAAGATCTTGCCTTCTGATCTGAGGTAGAAGGTGTACCCAATAGTTTCTTTAGGGTATCCTATGAAGACGCATTTTTCCGACTTGGGTTCGAGCTTTTCAGGTTGAAGTTTCTTGACATAAGCATCGCATCCCCAAACTTTTAGAAACGACAGCTTAGGTTTCTTCCTAAACCATAATTCATACAGTGTCGTCTCAACGGATTTCCACGGAGCCCTATTTAAAGTGAATGCGGCAGTCTCTAAAGCATAGCCCCAAAAAGATAGCGGTAAATCGATAAGAGACATCATAGATCGCACCATATCTGATAGAGTGCGATTACGACGTTCGGACACACCATTACACCGAGGTGTTCCAGGCGGCGTGAGTTGTGAAACTATTCCACATTTTCTTAAGTGTGTGCCAAATTCGTGACTCAAGTATTCTCCTCCACGATCTGATCGTAGAAACTTGATTTTTCTGTCACGTTGATTTTCAACCTCACTCTGAAATTCCTTGAACTTTTCAAAGGTCTCAGACTTGTGTTTCATTAAGTAGATATACCCATATCTACTCAAGTCATCAGTGAGGGTGAGAACATAACGATAGCCACCGCGAGCCTCAACACTCATTGGACCGCACACATCAGTATGTATGATTTCCAATAAGTTGGTTGCTCGCTCCATTTTTCCTGAGAACGGAGTCTTGGTCATTTTACCCATGAGGCATGGTTCGCACGTGTCAAATGATTCATAATCAAGAGACTCTAAAAGTCCATCTGCATGGAGCTTCTTCATGCGTTTGACACCTATGTGACCAAGGCGGCAGTGCCACAAGTATGTGGGACTATCATTATCAACCTTACATCTTTTGGTATTCACACTATGAACATGTGTAGCATTACGCTTGAGATTCATTAAGAATAAACCATTCACCATCGGAGCATGACCATAAAACATATCTCTCATATAAATAGAACAACCATTATTCTCGGATTTAAATGAGTAGCCATCTCGAATTAAACGAGATCCCGATACAATGTTCATGCTCAATGCTGGCACTAAATAACAATTATTGAGGTTTAAAACTAATCCTGTAGGTAAATGTAGAGGTAGTGTGCCGACGGTGATCACATCGACCTTGGAACCATTCCCGACGAGCATCGTCACCTCGTCCTTCGCCAGTCTCCGCTTATTCCGCAGCTCCTGCTTTGAGTTACAAATGTGAGCAACTGCACCGGTATCAAATACCCAAGAGCTACTACGAGTACTGGTAAGGTACACATCAATTACATGTATATCACATATACCTTTCGTTTTGCCGGCCTTCTTGTCCGCTAAGTATTTGGGGCAGTTCCGCTTCCAGTGACCACTTCCCTTGCAATAAAAGCACTCAGTCTCGGGCTTGGGTCCGTTCTTTGGCTTCTTCCCGGTAGCTTGTTTACCGGGCACGGCAACTCCCTTGCCGTCCTTCTTGAAGTTCTTCTTACCCTTGCCTTTCTTGTACTTAGTGGTCTTATTCACCATCAACACTTGATGTTCCTTTTTGACTTCTACCTCTGCTGATTTCAGCATTGCAAATACTTCAGGAATGGTCTTTTCCATCCCCTGCATATTGAAGTTCATCACAAAGCTCTTGTAGCTTGGTGGAAGAGACTGGAGGATTCTGTCAATGACCGCATCATCCGGGAGATTAACTCCCAGCTGAGTCAAGCGGTTATGTAACCCAGACATAGTGAGTATGTGCTCACTGACAGAACTATTTTCCTCCATCTTACAGCTGAAGAACTTGTTGGAGACTTCATATCTCTCGACCCGGGCATGAGCTTGGAAAACCATTTTCAGCTCTTCGAACATCTCATATGCTCCGTGTCGCTCAAAATGCTTTTGGAGCCCCGGTTCTAAGCTGTAAAGCATGCCGCACTGAACGAGGAAGTAGTCATCAGCACGTGTCTGCCAAGCGTTCATAATGTCTTGGTTCTGTGGGACGGGTGCGTCACCTAGCGGTGCTAGTAGGACATATTCTTTCTTGGCAGCTATGAGGATGATCCTCAGGTTCCGGACCCAGTCCGTATAGTTGCTACCATCGTCTTTCAGCTTGGTTTTCTCTAGGAATGCGTTGAAGTTGAGGACAACGTTGGCCATTTGATCTACAAGACATATTGTAAAGTTTTTAGACTAAGTTCATGATAATTAAGTTCATCTAATCAAATTATTCAATGAACTCCCACTTAGATAGACATCCCTCCAGTCATCTAAGTATAACATGATCTGAGTTAACTAGGCCGTGTCCGATCATCACGTGAGACGGACTAGTCAACATCGGTGAACATCTTCATGTTGATTGTATCTTCTATATGACTCATGCTCGACCTTTCGGTCTTCTGTGTTCCGAGGCCATGTCTGTACATGCTAGGCTCGTCAAGTCAACCTAAGTGTTTGCATGTGTAAATCTGTCTTACACCCGTTGTATGTGAACGTTAGAATCTATCACACCCGATCATCACGTGGTGCTTCGAAACAACGAATTGTCGCAATGGTGCACAGTTAGGGGGAACACTTTCTTGAAATTATTATGAGGGATCATCTTATTTACTACCGTCGTTCTAAGTAAACAAGATGCAAAACATGATAAACATCACATGCAATCAAATAATAATAGTGACATGATATGGCCAATATCACATAGCTCCTTTGATCTCCATCTTGGGGCTCCATGATCATCTTGTCACCGGCTTGACACCATGATCTCCATCATCGTGTCTCCATGAAGTTGCTCGCCAACTATTACTTCTACTACTACGGCTAACACGTTTAGCAATAAAGTAAAGTAATTTACATGGCGTTTCTCAATGACACGCAGGTCATACAAAAAATAAAGACAACTCCTATGGCTCCTGCCGGTTGTCATACTCATCGACATGCAAGTCGTGATTCCTATTACAATAGCATGAACATCTCATACATAACATATATATCATTCATCATTCATCACAACTTTGGCCATATCATATCACAAAGCACTTGCTGCAAAAACAAGTTAGACGTCCTCTAATTGTTGTTGCAAGTTTTACGTGGCTGCAATAGGGTTCTAGCAAGAACGTTTTCTTACCTACGTGAAAGCCACAACGTGATTTGTCAACTTCTATTTACCCTTCATAAGGACCCTTTTCATCGAATCCGCTCCAACTAAAGTGGGAGAGACAGACACCCGCCAGCCACCTTATGCAACTAGTGCATGTCAGTCGGTGGAACCGGTCTCACGTAAGCGTACGTGTAAGGTTGGTCCGGGCCGCTTCATCCCACAATACTGTTGAAGCAAGATAAGACTAGTAGCGGCAAGAAAGTTGACAACATCAACACCCACAACAAATTGTGTTCTACTCGTGCATAAAGAACTACGCATAGACCTAGCTCATGATGCCACTGTTGGGGAACGTTGCAGAAAACAAAAAAATTTCCTACGGTTTCACCAAGATCCATCTATGAGTTCATCTAGCAACGAGTGATTGGATGCATCTACATACCTTTGTAGATCACGAGCGGAAGCGTTCAAAGAACGGGGATGAGGGAGTCGTACTCGACGTGATCCAAATCACCGGAGATCCTAGCGCCGAACGGACGGCACCTCCGCGTTCAACACACGTGCGGTCAGCGTAACGTCTCCTCCTTCTTGATCCAGCAAGGGGGAAGGAGAGGTTGATGAAGATCCTGCAGCACGACGGCGTGGTGGTGGATGCAGGGCATCACAGCAGCAGGGCTTCGCCGTATACTGCGAGAGAGAGAGGTGTAGCAGGGGAGAGGGAGGCGCCAAGACTAAAGGTGTGGCTGCCCCCTCCCTCCCCCCTTTATATAGGCTCCCCTAGGGGGGCGCCAGCCCTAGGAGATGGGATCTCCTAGGGGGGGCGGCGGCCAGGGCTGGAGTAGCCCCCAAGGCAAGGTGGGGCGCCCCCCACCCCTAGGGTTCCAACCCTAGGCGCATGGGGTGGGCCTAGGGGGGCGCACCAGCCCACTATGGGCTGGTTCCCCTCCCCACTTTGGCCCATGGGGCCCTCTGGGATGGGTGGTCCCACCCGGTGGACCCCCGGGACCCTTCCGGTGGTCCCGGTACAATACCGGTGACCCCGAAACTTGTCCCGATGGCCGAAACAGCACTTCCTATATATAATTCTTTACCTCCGGACCATTCCGAAACTCCTCGTGACATCCGGGATCTCATCCGAGACTCCGAACAACATTTGGGTTACTGCATATACATATCTTTACAACCCTAGCGTCACTGAACCTTAAGTGTGTAGACCCTACGGGTTCGGGAGACATGTAGACATGACCGAGACGACTCTCCGGTCAATAACCAACAGCGGGATCTGGATACCCATGTTGGCTCCCACATGCTCCTCGATGATCTCATCGGATGAACCACGATGTCGAGGATTCAAGCAACCCCGTATTCAATTCCCTTTGTCAATCGGTATGTTACTTGCCCGAGATTCGATCGTCGGTATCCCAATACCTTGTTCAATCTCGTTACCGGTAAGTCACTTTACTCGTACCGTAATGCATGATCCCGTGACCAGACACTTGGTCACTTTGAGCTCATAATGATGATGCATTACCGAGTGGGCCCAGTGATACCTCTCCGTCATATGGAGTGACAAATCCCAGTCTTGATCCGTGTCAACCCAACAGACACTTTCGGAGATACCCATAGCATACCTTTATAGTCACCCAGTTACGTTGTGACGTTTGGTACACCCAAAGCACTCCTACGGTATCCGGGAGTTACACGATCTCATGGTCTAAGGAAAGGATACTTGACATTGGAAAAACTCTAGCAAACGAACTATACGATCTTATGCTATGCTTAGGATTGGGTCTTGTCCATCACATCATTCTCCTAATGATGTGATCTCGTTATCAATGACATCCAATATCCATAGTCGGGAAACCACGACTATTTGTTGATCAACGAGCTAGTCAACTAGAGGTTTACTAGGGACATGTTGGTGTCTATTATTCACACATGTATTACGATTTTCGGATAACACAATTATAGCATGAATAAAGACAATTATCATGAACAAGGAAATATAATAATAATGCTTTTATTATTGCCTCTAGGGCATATTTCCAACACTTCGGCCTTCATCCACGGCGAGAGTGATGATGTGCCATCTTCGGCCTTCATCCACGGCGACGACAATGAGACGGTTGAGCATGGGATTTTCCCTTCGACCACGGCGACATGTGATGATTTGAGTGACTTTAGCCACCATATTGAGAGTGAGAGTGACTTCACCACTAGCCACATATGTGATGTGTTGCCACAATTCCCATGTGAGGAGAGCCACAACCCCCACCACTTGAGTGAGATGAGTGACTCCACCATATGTGACATTGAGTGCACCTACCATGAGGGAGTGAGTGAACTACCACATAGAGAGAGTGAGATAGTTGATAGGTCATGTGAGGCCACTTTCAACACTAACGGCTTGACCTCTACCTCTATTGTGTCTTCTCATTTGGTGCTAGGTCCCATATATGATGACGCGCCGATTCACGACGACTACGTCCTACCTTTGGACAAGACGATGGCCATGGTGGAATATGATGCACCCCCACATGGTTCCATCAAGTTGATGATGATGACCACCATTCGGTCTTACCCACCTCACCTACACCACGTGAGTGGAATGAAAACGATAACATAGGTGAAGGTGATGCTCTAGTCCCACTAGTGGACTATCATGACATTGATTGCTTGCATGATGTTGATCAACTTATTTCCATGCTTCATGCTAGTGTGACTTCCCCTTGGGATGATTTACCCATTTATGATGAGTATGATGATTGCCATGTGGAGTCTATTAGTTGTGATGACATGTTACATAGGATTTCTTGTGCTAATTCTCTCGGTCACATCATGTTTGCCAATCCGCTTGACTTGTCATATGCTATGCATGAGATCGACCACATGTCATATTTGCAATCTCTTCATAGTGACTATGCATATGCCATTAAAATTAACCCAATTTGCACATATGGCATAGATGACAAGCCCATGGTTATTGGCATTTGTTTTTCTTGTGATGATATTGATATGCTCCCTTTGCATCCTTTATCTCATATGCCATGCCATGACCACCTAGCTTCGGATATGCATTGTTTTGGATGTTGTCCATTTTCTCCATATGATGTTTCCAACATTGCTCATGAGGAGACCCCCATAGTTTTCTCATACATTTTAGGAGATTTTGATCACTCCCATCCATTGCATGATCCTCATACTTATGTGCACAATATGCTTCCCATGAATAAACATGCTATTGATGTGCCATATACTTGTATGCTCAATTTGCATCCCCATAATGTTATACACAATAACTATTCTTTCATGATGGATGACATGTTCTTATACCATGCATCAAATTTCTTTGAGCGATGCTTATCTTGTGCTAACTTCCACGTGCAAATACACATCAAGATGGATGATGTGTACATTTACCATGCGCACAATTTCTTTGGTTTGTGTCTCTTTTGTGTAGGTACCCATGAATACTTGTCAACTTCGCAATCCCACGAGTTGACAAAACGACCTCTATAGAGCAACGATGGCTTGAGATCCCATGGATTGTCTTTCCCACCGCTCTCTTCGCGCAAAGACTTCGCGCATTTCTTCTACATGACCCTCACTTGGCTATGGGTTATTGTCCACTACATATTCTATGCCCATCTTGCCATGATCACTTTGCATGATATGCTCATTACTATGCATTTGCCATGCATTTGTGACCCATGCTTTGCATTACACATGATGATTGATTCTAGAACTTCTATGTGTATTTGCAAGCTTGGTGGAGATATCACTTATTATTGCCATGTTTGCTTTGTGCCCCATGCCTATGATTATACTATGATCTTGCTTTGTGTTCGTGCTTGCGATATGTCATGTGCATTGCCTATGCCTATTATTTACTCACATGACATCATTGCCATGATTTTCTCTAGTGTGTTGCATCTTCGCTCCACTAGTTTGCACGACATGATTGTTATTGCTTCTTGTCATATCTCTCCATATGTTGCCTCTCTCATGCTAGATGATTTGCCATGTATTGAGTGCAATTATGCATTTAGTCTTGATAATGAGTTTGCCCCCATAGCATTCTCACATATATTTGGAGATTTTGACATATTCCTTGTGAAGCATGCTTGTCTTACCTCTTTGCACCATATACCTAGTGCCATGAATATTGCCATTTTTGCATCATATTCTTCACGCACTTGTGCTTCTAATGGTTATGTGCAAGAGAAGAGAACCATCATGATGGATGATGTGTTTATCTACCATGCACATACATTCTTTCTTTTATTGTGTGCATGTGTAGGATACTTGGACTTCGTGTCAACTTCCACGTCACGTGAGTTGACAATCCGAGCTCTTGAGAGCGAACCACCTTCTACCACGACGATTCTACATTGCACTTGCTTGTACTTCGGCATTGTGAAGGACGCACAAGAACATGCTTTCAAGGTGATATCCTTCTCTTTTGAGAACCCCAAACCATGAGCATGCATATTGTGGATCATACTACTTGTGTTGCTTGCACCATGCGACTTATTTGTCATCTTGGACCCCTTTCATGCGCACATGTTAGAGATCTTGCTTCCACTTGTCATTTTCACAATTCCATGAATCATGATATATATGCCTTGTGTGTCGCATCCAATTCTTGGATTACTTGCTCCTATCACATGTTTGGTTGTAACAATGTCATCACTTCACATATGCCATGTCCCATTGACTGCTACATGCTTGCCTTGATTGCCTCACACATGATGAACAATTGCTCTTTCCATTGTGTTGAGTGCCACACGATATTCACTACACCCAATGCACATTATGCTTGGATTGTTTTGCACTTGACCCATGTGTTTAGACACTTCATTTTATTTGGTGTTGTGAATGATTCCTATGCCTACCATAGACCTTTCATTGAGCAATTTGCCCATGCTCGCTATGATCTTGAGGTAGATGCTTATTCTCTTGTTACACATATTTGCATCACTACCTCACATTTACATGCTTGTCCCCATGATATCCTTGATTATGCTCAATTTATGTGCTTATATGCCATGTCGCTATCCTTTGTCAAACCATATGCTTCGCATGATGACGACACTTGTTTGGTGAATCACATCTTGAATGCTTGGTTTTGGACTAACACTAACCACATTTGTTTTTCCAAGTGTTTGTTCTCTTTGCTCCTTTTGAAGGAATCCCAAGATGGTGCGACATTGGAGAGTGCCCACTTCAAGCTTGAAGATGATGACTACTTGGTGAACGTCCACTCCTACACGGCGAAGCCATCTCTTTCCCATGGTGATTTGGTTTTCGATCCGAGGTCGGATCTTTCCCAAGCGAGGGGAGATGATGTGGAGCATCCTACGAACATCACCATGTCAAGAGTCCATTTGGCAAGTGACACGTTCAACTTCCACTTCACATACACAAAGGTGAATCATCTCCTTTACGCGTGTTCACTTGACCCCTTTGAGGATGGTATACTACTTAACACTCCACTCGCGTACATGCATAGGTATTGTCGGAACACTACGGATGGCGAGGAGGAGTGCGAGTGCAAGTGTACAACTACACCATCCGTGAGGGAAGCGTGGAAACGAAGACGCAAGAAGAAGAGTTGTCGAAGAAGCTCCAGCGAGCGGACGTCCGGACGACACCGGACGACCGGCCCCTCCCAGCGAGCGGACGTCCGGCCCCCACCGGACGACCGGCATGTCTACATCCGAGCCCATTCAACGGAAGACCGACGACACCGGACGACCGGCGACCGGACGACCGCCAGCTACCGGACGTCCGGTGCCACCTCAACCGAGCCAAAGTGAGCGGAAGTCCGGCGACTACCGGGCGTCCGGAAGCCCACGAGCCACCGGACGACCGGTCCCCAGCGGACGTCCGGTACCTGTCTGCGTACAGAGATCGGGCCCGAGGCCCATGTATCCCTCTCCCACTTACCCCTTCGTGGACCTAGACTATATATACTCCTTCACCTCCTCCTAGTTAGGGTTAGCATTGTGATAGCTCATTTGAGAGATAGAGCTACGCTCATCCATTATGGATCTACTCCACAAGAGAGACCGCTGCCCCTCTACGGAGAAGATCCCCTTGGATTCAAGACCCCCTCTTGGGTGGCCCCATCAAGACCTCCTCACGGAGAAGAACCGGTTACCGTGTATCATCCGTTGTTGACTTGGGATCAATGTATCTTCCTTTGTGTTCATCGATCTAGCACATGTGTGATCTATTTCTTGTTGGTTGAGTGATTTCTCTCGTGTTTTCCCCTGTTTTCCCCTCGTGTTCTTCGTGTTCATCCTTGGGATCCACTCCTTTCGTGAAAGATCGGCCTATAGGGTTCCCACCCTACATCAAGTGAGTTCACTGTTTTTACTTCTTGTGGGAAGTTCTTCTGTTTCCTGGCGCTCTGCTTTTGGGGTTCGTCCTCGTCTTCGCTTGGTGTATCAAGCCCCTTGTGTTCGGCATTGAGTCTGCCGGATTGTTTGAAAACCCAACAGTCTCTGTGGGTATGGTTAGCAGGCTTCCCGGGAGTACTGTGTATCTGACATATCCTGTCCATGATTTTATTTAGGTTGGATGGATCGTCCCTGTTATCCTGGGGGGGCGATTTTGCCTGATTTTGTCGTGAGCCTTTGAATCCGGCATTGACTGCCGTGCTCTTCGGACTTTTGTCCTTAGTCCAGCGACGGTCCTTGTTGCGTCGCGGCCGTTTCCATCCCTAGTTTCGGATGTACTTGGGTCGCTGGGGCTGCACCTTGCCAACCACCTGTCCTCCCCTGCACAAAAGTGGGTCATGAGGCTTGTTAGTGCGGCCATTGTTCTTGGCTTTTATTGGCCGAGGTGTCTGGCGAGCCATTCATCTCGGACGTTATGCCTGAAAGCTGCTAAGGCTTCAGCGTCCGGACAGTCGACTATCTGATTCTTTTTAGTGAGGAATCTATTCCAGAACTGCCGAGCTGATTCTCCGGGTTGTTGAGTTATGTGACTAAGATCGTCTGCATGCGGAGGGAGGACATAGGTCCCTTGAAAGTTTGCTCGGAAAGCATCCTCGAGCTCTTCCCAGCTTCCAATTGTGTTTTCGGGAAGGCTTTTAAGCCAATGCCGGGCTGGCCCTTTAAGCTTAAGGGGTAAATATTTTATGGCATGGAGATCATCTCCTCTAGCCATGTGTATGTGGAGGATATAATCCTCAATCCAAACTCCAGGGTCTGTTGTTCCATCATATGCCTCTATGTTTACGGGTTTGAATCCCTCTAGAAATTCATAGTCTAGGACCTCATTGGTGAAACATAGGGGGTGTGCGGCGCCCCTGTATTTGGGTGTGCCGGATGCTGATGATGGCTTCATAGCGTTGCTTACGAGAGCTTGCTTTCTTGGCCCATAAATGGACCTGACTGGGCCATGATGCGAATCCTTAAGTGGGTCGCATGCTGATTTAGGTGCGGCGCCGCTTGCCGCTTTATGGGGTCGTCTATCCGATCGTGTGGCTTTCTCATTTTTTGAATGCGAGGGCTCTAGGGCCTCTTCGTCGAATTCAGGCAATAGCTTTCTTTTCGGATAGCTTTTAGTGTGGCGACTGTTGCCGTATTTATCTGCGGTATTGGTTACTTTGCTCCATCTAATCCGGAGTGCATCTTCCGCTGTTTTTAGCTTCCACTTCTGCTTTTTTAGGCTGCGTGCAGTTGCAACGAGCCTCTCGTGGAGATTCTTCTGCTCCATAGGTTTATCCGGCGTGAGGTCGTCCGGAATGCCGTTTTCACCGGAGGAGGGATGTTCGGTTTCTCTATCCGTGTTGCCCTATTCGGACGGTTGCTCTAAGGCCTGCTCGTCGTCTACCGGCTCGTCCTGCTCTATGGCTGGGTTTTTGTCGAGGCGGGGCTTGGGTCGGTGTTTACGCCAATGCTTTGATTGCTTTTCGGGGGGTCGATCTACCGTCCCATCCCCTTTTTCCTCGTTGTCGCTTCCTTTAAGGGTATCCACCATGTACACATCGTGAGATGAGGTGGCTGTCCAATGCTCTATGGGCGTTGGTTCGTTGGTATCTCCTGCATCGTCATCCATGTTGTCGATGTCTCCGGAGTCGAAGTTGAGCACGTCGTTTAAATTGTGGACAGTGGCTACCAAGTGGGTGGTGGGTGGGCTTTGAATTTCTCCATCGTCCGTATCCCATCCTTGCTGACCGTAGTTCGGCCAGGGCTCTCCTGATAAGGAGAGAGACTTGAGAGAGTTCAGGATATTGCCAAAAGGCGAGTGCTGAAAGATGTCTGCGGCGGTGAACTCCATTATCGGCGCCCAATCGGATTCGATTGGCAGGGGCGCGGGGGGTTCGGAGTCCGGGGAGGAGTCCAGATCCTCGGAGTCACGGGTCGTGCAGAGTGCGGGGCTAGCGTTCGGCTCGATCGCTTTCGGGATCGCAGCCCCCGAGGTGACGTCCAACCGCCCATCCTCGATTGGCGCAATAGGCTCCGAGTAAGAGGTCGGAACCGATGCGTGTGCGGCCTCCAGGACACTATCCGAGGGCAGAGCTAGATCATGCCCCTCGAGATAGTGCGGCGCACTTGGCCGTGGCTTGAGCTCGTCGAAGATCAAGTCTCCGCGGATGTCAGCCGTGTAGTTTAAGCTTCCAAACCTGACTTGATGGCCAGGGGCGTAGCTTTCGATCTGCTCCAGGTGGCCGAGCGAATTGGCCCGCAGAGCGAAGCCGCCGAAGACGAAGATCTGTCCGGGGAGAAAAGTCTCACCCTGGACCGCATCGTTGTTGATGATCAAAGGAGCCATAGGGCCTAAAGGTGACGACACAGAGGAACTCTCAATGAAAGCACCAATGTCAGTGTCAAAACCGGCGGATCTCGGGTAGGGGGTCCCGAACTGTGCGTCTAGGCCGGATGGCAATAGGAGGCAGGGAACACGATGTTTTACCCAGGTTCGGGCCCTCTTGATGGAGGTAAAACCCTACGTCCTGCTTGATTAATATTGATGATATGGGTAGTACAAGAGTAGATCTACCACGAGATCAAGGAGGCTAAACCCTAGAAGCTAGCCTATGGTATGATTGTTGTATATGGAGTTGATTGCCTACGGACTACAACCCTCCGGTTTATATAGACACCGGATAGGGTTAGGGTTACGTAGAGTTGGTTACAATGGTAGGAGATCTTGAATATCCGCATCGTCAAGCTTGCCTTCCACGCCAAGGAAAGTCCATCCGGACACGGGACGAAGTCTTCAATCTTGTATCTTCATAGTCCAGGAGTCCGGCTGAAGGTATAGTCCGGCTACCCGAACACCCCGTAATCCAGGACTCCCTCAATGAGGCAACACGAATATCTCCGGGGAGCTGTGGGAGAAGGGAGAAGGAGGAGGAGGCAATGCGCCAAAGGAAGGAGTGAAGTACCACCTAGCAGTGTTTCTTTGAAGGAAAGATCAAGCCATGAGGTCGATCTCCATGCGTAGGAGCCTAATGTAATGGACGAGAAGTGACGGGGAGACATATCATCTTAACAACCCATAGCATTTCTGCACCAAAATAATCCTTCCTCTTGTCCTTCCCACAAACCACTTCTGCAACGGGTTCTAACTTTTAATTTCTCCATAGTACAACCATAGAATGAATTAAAATGAGTAGGAACCAACCAATGGAACCAAAACATCAATGATAGATATAGTATTCCTATCAACTTCATGGCCTATTTTATTCACAAGATTGAAAAACGCGGGAATAAGAAAAAACATAAGATTACAATGTCATGCCCTTTTGAATCCTATAATATTAAGGTTTGTTTGATTTCATCATAGTAAAAACAAAGGATTGTTTTTAAGAGGTTCGAATGGATGCTAAATTCCTATGTAATGTAGTAGAAAGAGACAAGACAAGCGTCACCGAGGATATGAACAACAAATTAACAAAATTGTTCACGTCGGAGGAGCTATGTGACACTTTATCCTAGATTGGGCTGCTAAAGGCTCCCGGCTCGGACGGTTTCCCAACCCATTTCTCTCAATGGAATTTGAAATGTGTTGGGAGATGATGCCATTAATGGAGTTCTGAATTTCTTTGAACATGGCGCCCTGCCAAAAGGAATAAACGATGTAGTGATGGTGCTCATCCAAATGTCAATGATCCTCAATCTTTAAAGAATTACCGGCCTATTAGTTTATGCAACATCATTTACAAACTGATCTACAATGCCTTGTTAACCGCCTTCGTCCACTCTTGGATGACATCATCTCTCAAACACATAGCACATTTATCCCGGGGCGCATGATAATGAATAATACTACTATAGTGTTCGAGTCCTTCCACAAGATCCAACACAACAACAACAATCACAACACCCACTGCGTGTACAAACTAGATTTGGCAAAGGCCTATGACAAGGTGGAGTTTTTTGTAGGATTTTTTATAAATTAGTTATAACTATGATTGTTGTGAATTTTTTTATTTCCCCCAGGTTTAGAAAGTAGCAAGGATACGATATGAATTTGATTAGACTCGACATGTCGATAAAAGGTAGATGGTTGGTCTACATTCTAGAGTTGGTTATGATGATAATGTGTATTTATTTTTCTACTTAGATCTTAATTTTTTAAACAGAAAAAGAGATTTCAGCCCTATTTACATGCTATAGACAAAAAATAGACATTCCTCAATTAATCCAAAATTGTATTGTCGGTGCCTGGTGATGATTAAATGTGCATTTGTAGATAACTGGGATCCTTATCTTCTTCTAAGAGCATTTTACTTTTTAATGTCCCTCTTCTTCTCCTATTATTAATAACATATACCACACGGCCCTTTGATGGTTTATTAAATTATGAATGTCTTCCTGAAGCCAATAATATGATTGTTTCAGTTTTCAGTATTGTATCGGGACAAATTTTAGCATATGAGATTACAACTAGGTCGTAAGTTTTCTTATGCATTATCTTTCCTGAATTTTTAATTATAGATGCTACCTATATCTATACTATTCTCACATTCTAATATCATTTTTTGTTTGCAGTGAACTTGCTCTTGACAGGGAGCAACTATTCGATTAAATTGCAAAGAATGATGGAAGACATTAAAAGATAAAGTTTATCTCTTTGTTATACACATCTCGGCTTTCATAATAAGCTTTCTTTGTTCTATAGAATATTTACATTTTAGCTATAGGGAGAATCATCGCAAGGATTATCATTATGTAAGTCTGGTTGTAAACATGAAATACTACAGGAAATCTTTTAGCATATTCTAGCATACATATTGTACCTCCATAACATTGCTGCCAATCTTCCTCCTTCTGGTCTTCCTTCACCTAGTTTTTCATCGAAACTCTCTGTCTAGCCAAAACAATGCTTATAACTCCTTATCAAGGAGCCCACGTGTTGGGGGACGTAGTAATTTCAAAAAAAATCCTACGCACACGCAAGATCATGGTGATGCATAGCAACGAGAGGGGAGAGTGTGATCTACGTACCCTTGTAGATCGAAGTGGAAGCATTGACGCAACATAGAGGAAGTAGTCGTACGTCTTCCCGGTCCAACCGATCCAAGCACCGTTACTCCGGCACCTCCGAGTTCTTGGCACACGTTCAGCTCGATGACGCTCCGATCCAGCAAAGCTTCGGGGAGGAGTTCCGTCAGCACGACGGCGTGGTGACGATCTTGATGTTCAACCGTCGCAGGGCTTCGCCTAAGCACCGCTACAATATGACCGAGGTGTAATATCGTGGAGGGGGGCACCGCACACGGCTAAGGAACGATCACGAAGATCAACTTGTGTGTCTATGGGGTGCCCCCTGCCCCCGTATATAAAGGAGTGGAGGAGGGGAGGGCCAGCCCTCTCTATGGCGCGGCCTAGGGAGTCCTACTCCCACCGGCAATAGGATTCCCCCTTTCCTAGTCCAACTAGGATTCCTTCCATGTAGTAGGAGTAGGAGACAAGGAAGGGGAAAGGAGAAGGGAAGGAAGGAGGGGGCACAGCCCCTCCCCCTAGTCCAATCCGGACTAGGCCTTAGGGGGGCGCGCGGCCTGCCCTAGGCAGCCCCTCTCTCTTTCCCGTATGGCCCAATAAGGCCCAATACTTTTCGCCCGTATTCCCGTAACTCCCCGGTACTCCGAAAAATACCCGAATCACTCGGAACCTTTCCGATGTCCGAATATAGTTGTCCAATATATCGATCTTTACGTCTCGACCATTTCGAGACTCCTCGTCATGTCCCCGATCTCAGCCGAGACTCCGAACTCCTTCGGTACATCAAAACTCATAAACTCATAATATAACTGTCATCAAAACCTTAAGCACGCGGACCCTACGGTTCGAGAAGAATGTAGACATGACCGAGACACGTCTCCGGTCAATAACCAATACGGGACTTGGATGCCCATATTGGTTCCTACATATTCTACGAAGATCTTTTATCGGTCAGACCGCATAACAACATACGTTGTTCCCTTTGTCATCGGTATGTTACTTGCCCGAGATTCGATCGTCGGTATCCAATACCTAGTTCAATCTCGTTACCGGCAAGTCTCTTTACTCGTTCTGTAATACATCATCCCGCAACTAACTCATTAGTTGCAAGGCTTGCAAGGCTTAAGTGATGTGCATTACCGAGAGGGCCCTGAGATACCTCTCCGACGATCGGAGTGACAAATCCTAATCTCGAAATACGTCAACCCAACATGTACCTTTGGAGACACCTGTAGAGCACCTTTATAATCACCCAGTAACATTGTGACGTTTGGTAGCACACAAAGTGTTCCTCCGGCACACGGGAGTTACATAATCTCATAGTCATAGGAACATGTATAAGTCATGAAGAAAGCAATAGCAACATACTAAATGATCGGGTGCTAAGCTAATGGAATGGGTCATGTCAATCAGATCATTCAACTAATGATGTGATCCCGTTAATCAAATAACAACTCTTTGTACATGGTTAGGAAACATAACCATCTTTGATTAATGAGCTAGTCAAGTAGAGGCATACTAGTGACACTCTGTTTGTCTATGTATTCACACATGTATTATGTTTCCGGTTAATACAATTCTAACATGAATAATAAACATTTATCATGAAATAAGGAAATAAATAATAACTTTATTATTGCCTCTAGGGCATATTTCCTTCACCACGATCATTATTACAAAAGATTTCACAACAAAGATTTCCACTAGACCAGCCCTATAAATACATATACTCACCTTCCATCACCACTCTCATCATCATGGTGGGGGAGTTGTAGGAGATATGCCCTAGAGGCAATAATAAATGATATTATTTATCTCCGAGTTTATAATTATGTTTATGTTCCATTCTATAACTGCAATGATTCTCGAGTTTAAAATATCCATGAGGCTCGGAGGAAGACTCATATGCACGTGTGGAATAATAAACGGTAAGAAGTATTCCTAGTCTGGCCTCTAAGACTAGCTCAAGTGTTGCATGATGGTTCTGTTTTCCTGATCATGGGCATGTCTATGCCAGCAATTTTGAGGGCACAATGTTAAGAGAACATTTGTGTTGAATCGACCCGGATTGATGTTATGCTATGAGATTCATTCGTCACAAGTTAATGGTACATAACACAGAGATGGTTAATGTTTGCATGATTCCCTAGACCATGAGAGTATCGAGTTTCTTCATGCTTGCTTCATGAACTTTGGGGTTTGTTAAACGTCATCCGTAAATGGGTGGCTATTACGGCAGCTTACGGGTTCATGGAAAAGTATGTTAAGTAACTTGATAGCTCAAGATTGGGATTTGCTCCTCCGACGACGGAGAGATATTCTCGAGCCCTCTCGGTGTTACGGTATCCATAATCGTCTGGCCAGACACCTTGTGATTTGATCACTGGGATGCCGGAACACGGAAACGAGAAAAGAGAACAAAACCGGTAACGAGGTAACTTGCATGGTGGAAAAATTGTTCGTCCACGGGGATGCAATAAATCTCACCTCGGGTGTTTGTGACATATCGCGAAGCAACAGGAATAGCTCACTACAACTGGAGGTTCACTCGAATATTTATTCATGTGGGTATAGGGGTCAATATGGGTGTCCACGGCTCCGATGTTGATCACTGATCGGAAAGGGTTCCGGGTCATTTCTATACTTCACCGAACCTATAGGGTCACACGCTTAAGGGTCATCTATCTGCTGAATACTAGACAGGGAGTCTGAGAGAAAATCATCAAAAAAGTTTCGGACACCGAAAAGTTTCGGACAGTGGAAAAGTTCCGCAGAGAGAGGTCACCGGATGAGTTTCAATGAAACCGAAATAGTTGTTTCGGGGTATGCCATTAAGTCAAAATGGTTTCGGCACATGCCTGATAATTCTTGGAGGGTGCCAGAATCATTCTGGAAACTTTTTGGAATTTTCAGAAATAAAAACCGGAAATGTTCCGGAGCTGCAGGAACCGGTTCAGATGCTTTTCGCAGATGAAAATCACTAAACTGGAATTGTTCCAGAACATGTTGAAAATTATTATGGTGGGTACTGGAAATGTGCTAAGCCCACATAAAAATTTCCAGTTCGAACGAACACTGAAAAATGTCGTCGTGAATAGTGAAAGTGCTTTTTGGGATATTTTATGGAAAGCCACCTTTTGGGGCTTTGCCCAAAAGATCTAGGGATGACATGGAAGGGTGGGAACCTCCTTTTTGGGGGCCCCACAAGGGGTGGGACGTTCATGGGTGCAGCTCATCCATGGGGCCCCACTTGTCCCTTGTTTTCACTCTTTAGGTCCTTGGGAAGGACTCCATTTCATGTGGGTTTTGGGTTTTCTTGTAAAACCACCCTACCCCTTGGCATTTCCTATAAATAGAGGTGGAGGGACAGCCCTCCACTATCATCCCTTGCTCTCATACACATGCCATGCATTATCTGGCTTCTTCTCTCCCTCCCAGGAAAAGAGTTTCGTAGAGCCGTAAGGCTGTCTGGGTTCCGGCAGGAACTAGTTCTGGACGGCGAAGCCCTGCCGGATAGATGACACCATATGTGTGCAACTCTGTAGAGAGATCGTAGTTTCGGTCTTAGTTCGTGAGTGCCTCCCGAAGGGCTGTCCGTGTGACCGCCCGAGTTTCGAAGGTCCTCCCGAAGGGCTGTCCGAGTAACCGTTCGAGTTTCGAAGGTCCTCCCGAAGGGCTGTCCGCGACACCGTCCAGGGGGCTGTTTGACCGCCTCCCGGAGGGCTGTCCGAGGAGCAGATGAGGGTATACATCCTCGCGGTTGGGAGGTTGTAAATCCTAGCTACAGGGATCTGCACCGCCGATCATCATCGACTCTACTTCCCGCTGCGCTACGAGTCGGTAACGAAAAAGATCAAACCATGTATGCAGTCTCCATAGTGGTCCTGGGCTGGTGCGTAGGTCGGAATTATTTTTGTTTTCTGCTGCGTTACCCTACAGTGGCATCATGAGCCATGCTATGCGTAGATGCAGGTTGCGATCTAGAATACATAGAGATGTATGGGTATTGCATAATATAATTAGGTAGTAGATGAGATCTATTGCTGAAAATTATTTATGCGGGTGACAGATGAAATCTGTTACCCAACGTTCTTGTTGCTTCCCTAGAATTTGCGTTTGCTCAATCTCGAGACAGCATGGTGGAATTTGACAAAGTTCTGGCAATCCGTGATCCTGATTGATCATGGAAGTGCTATCAGTTCTTTGGGTTCTGTCGTAGTCTAGAGAAAGATGAAATTCGCATATGAAAGGGCATTGCAGATATGATCTGCACGGGGGTCATGCGTATGACGAAGTTTAGTTTGGGGCTCGAGATTTTATTATCTCATGTTTCATACACCCCGAGATGTTACTCTAGCAACTTGAATAATCATACTTGATGATAAAACGTTGGTAGCTGCGGTTTAAGTTAAAACCTTAGAAGCCACGAAAAATAAAATTTTGCATAAACCGATTAGAGGCGTCTAACTTGGTTTTGCAGGATATGCATGTGATGTGGTATAGCAATGCTCATATTCAATTTGATTATGTATGATATGACTATATGATGTAATTAGCATGACCTGCGTGTCATGATTCAGCATGATGGTTGGAGCCATATGATTGTCACTTTAATGACCTGCGTGTCAACCTTAAGTAATGCACTTATTTTATTAGCTATAGAGATAGCAATATTATCTGGTGCATCAACAGGGTGGTGGCAATCTTCGTGAAGGTGAACACCGATGCGAATGCCGAAGACGAAGAAATGAAATACTTCTCCGTCAGAAAGGGCTATACCATATCATGCTATTGTGAATTGCCTGAGATGTTTATCCCTTATGATGCACCCTTCTTGATTGCGCGGTAATCGCTTTTTATTAGGGTGATCTCTCACTTAAAATATCAAAGTAGTTAGTGTTCACCCAAGTGTAGCACCGTCTGAAATTCGTATCTTTTCGGGGTGCGCCATGTACACATGAGCACAAACGAATCGAGAGGAATGAGGCGGGTGAGGTCAGACCTCGCAGCAAGATCACTTGGTTGTCTTTGACGTTCAGGCAGGAGAGTCCTGAGCTCGGAACACGCCCATCGAAAGATGAACAAGAATCACATAGAGATGTGATCGGCAAGTTGGCCTACCGATTGAAATTCATGTCATCAGTGATGAACCCGTCAATGGCATAGAATAGAAATATGGATCTTGAATCACTCTAAATCAATTATGAGAGATATTGATTTGAGTGGGAGCGCACTGTTGAATTAATATGTTTAATTCTCAGTGCAATTAATTATGAACACTGTCTAAGTGTTTCTTGCAAAATAGTTGTAGAATAATGGCTCGCGTTTCCACCTTCCCTGTTAAAATTGAATAGCTGTTAAATATCTGGTTAAAACTTTACGTTTGGTAACGTAATGTGAGGATTGTCCTCAAAAGTGCCGAGAAGGACTTTGTCCTATCGCATGCTTTCTGTATCCTCCCTCTAATGCTATGGATCATGTGACTCTCGTCCTTCGATCCAAAAGCTAGAATTCTGTTACGGTCAAGTGGAATATGTTTGCTTCCATGAAACCCAAACTTCGAAAGTTGGGATAGTTATATGATATTCAGGAACTGAAAATTATTTTCAGATACAAACAAAGCAATGTTTGTTTGCAAGTATTAGTAAAAGTGTTTACTATGCATTTGACTATTGGGAAAGGGATCCAAAAGAACGCCTGTCATATAATGAAAGGTGAATAAAACAACAACTTAAAGAGAAAGGAAGTGTCCAAAGGGTGTTAGTATGACTTACACGCCTAGGAAGTCTGGGGCTAACGCCACTCTTAAGTTGGGTGCTTCTTTTGCGAGTAGGAGAAATACTAAAAGTTAAACTGTTAGAAGTAAAAAGGCAGAAATAAAGATGGCTGGAATATCCAGCTCATGTATGAATGTCATACAAGTTTTTGATGTATAGTAGGCTGGTCAAAGATATAGTTCTTGGGAATTATGGTTAAACATGTTAATCACTAATTCTTGGGTATTGTGAGTTAATCACAAAGATACCCGCTCGATTGCATTCTATTGTGAATCAATGCAAGAGCTACTATGGCCTAAAAAGACTAGCCAGAAATGAGGTTAAGGTATACACAGGGAACATAGTAAATGTTACTATACCTTCCATCGGTGTATTGCCGTCTGTATTGATTTTCATAGTTCATTTAGAGTTTCACAAACTCTAGCCCATTGCATAAGGTATCTTGCAAGAAGGTTGTTCATAAGAGAACTTTTTATGTTCAATGTTATGAATAACACAAGGGACATACTTTCATTATGAATGAGATGTATGTTATGAATATTGATAATAATACAATACCTCTGGGTTTACTTTCATAATTCATTTTAGAGTTTCATACACTCTAGCCCATTGCACAATGTTTGTTGCAAAAGAGTTGTTCAGAAAAACAACAATTGTTGTTAAGTATTATGAATAACATGAAGGGCCATGCTTCCATCCAAGATGGGATGTATGTTATGAATATTGATGGTAATATGATACATCCATAACACTGACGCTAAATGTCGCAAGACTAAAAGAATACCACACAAGTGTGGCACTACATTTGGTCACATTGGAGAAACCCGCATGGAAAAATTCCATTATGATGGATTTTGAAGTCGTTTGATTTTGAATCATTTGACACTTGCAACTTTCTCCAAAAAGTGAAGTGACTGAAATACCGTTCACAGGCCATAAGGAACGAGCAACAAACTTATTGGTGATCATACATTTTGATGTGTGTAGTTCAATAAATGTTGTTGCAAGTAGTGGATTTATATATCTTCAGAAATGACTCAAGTAGATATATGGATATTTGCTTGATGAGACATAAGTCTGGATCTTTTGAAATCATTCGAAAGGTTTTCAAAAATGAAGTAGAAGTTATTGTAACAAGAAAATTATGTTTCTGCAATTTGATTGCACAAAGGAATATTTGAGTTACATGTTTAGCGAATGTCTGATGAGTTGTGAAAAGAGTTTCATAACTTACACCTTCTGGAACACCACTATGGGTGGAATGTCTGTGAAGATGTAATCAAACCATTTATGACATGGTAAGGTCAAAGATGACATAAATAAATTTGCCATTTTCCCTTTTAAACTGATGCTTTAGAGACTGCGGCTTTTACACTGAAAAGAGCTACATCGGGTCTGTTGAAATGAAGCCATGGTATGGTACGCCCAACTATGTTATATCTTTTCTTAACATTTGGAATATGGGGCTTGTGTAAAAGGTTACAAACCTATTCCAAATCAGACAAGTGCTACTTTGTAGGTTATACCAAAATGTTAGGTATTCCTCCCTCACTATACCGAGGCAAATAGTTTTGTCGCGAAACGGTGTGCTTTTAAAGAGAATGGTTCTTTCAAAAAGGTGAGTGGGAGAATAGTGCAATTCGACGATATAAATAGTATCTTCGTCGTCAGATCAAAGGAAAGAGACCTTGGATGTAATTCCAGAGTTTCCTACTGCGACTGATACGAAAGTCTCTACAGTAAAATGTATGAACTCGATCGAACTTGCAGCTGAACCACGTAGGCAAGGCTCGTGCAAACCTCTCAGGTGTGCAAACGAGATATTGTTGTTAGACAACATTATACCTACGATACACAAGGAAGCGTTGATGGGCCCTGACTCCGGAATTGGCTAAATGCCAATACAACCCGAGTTAGTTTCCATATAAGTGATTCAAGATTAAAACCTTGATACACCTTTCAGAAGACTTAGAGTCTAACGAATATTTATGGAACTTTAAACTGATACGGATAAAAATGTTTTATCCATAAAGCTCGACTTGTTGAAATAACAAGTTCAAGAGTTGACTATGATAAGGTTGTTTTCATCGTAGCGATGCTTAAAGTCGGTTCGGGTTGAACTAGCAATTAATACATATTTCAATCATGAGATATGAAACATGGATGACAATAGGATCTCCATCTAATGGAAATGAAACCAAGGACTTGCATGTGTTACAGTCCAAGGCATTTTGTCTATCCAGAGGATGCTAGTAAGGGTGCAAACTTCAGAGTTCCAGCGATGGATAGAAGAGAGCAAAATGAAGTTGGAATCTTCGTGCTTTGATGAAATGGTCAAAGGGTTCTGACTTCTTCAATGGGTAACGAAGATGCTTGTAATTCAAGAAAGTAAGTGGGAGCATAATAATATTTCTAAAAACCTTGTGTTCTTGACACATTGTTAATTGGAAATAAATTTCTTGACACGAATTAGGACTTCATTTGAAAATAGTTTTTGATGAAGTGCTTAGGCTAAATAGCCTCAATATTAGGCATAATGATCTATGGAGATAGATTTACCTAATAGGGCTAAGCAATGAATACATATTGACAAGGTGCTAAAACCTTTTAGCATTTAAAACCGCCAAGGAGTGATTCTTGCCGGAGTCACATGGAAGAGTTTTTTGCAAGACTCGATGTCCCAAAACACTGATGAGCAAAATACATGATGCAGATTCCACACACTTTTGTGTTTGGATTAATCATGTATTCCATGGTATGTAAAACAACCAGATATGTCCGATACTCCCAAGGTGTTGCGAGTATGGATACTAAAGTGATCAAAGTACTGATCGTTGGACAACAGTGAAAGATGTCATTGAGTACTAGAGTAAGTACTGATGATAGGTTTTCTCGCAAGCGGAGATCATGAAGAGTTCGTTGTAAAATGTTACATCGAAACAGTCTTCATCTTTTCTCCATGTGATTTTCGATTTAAATTGAGGGTTTTGTGTAACACAATATGGTGGTGCAGTTAGTTGGAAATTGTTCCAAACAAGTTACTGTGGCGAATTCTATAACAGAGGCGGAGTATGTTGCTGCTTTAGAAGCGACAAAGACAAAGATGTTGAATCATATAGTTCATTCATCAACTTAGTATGGTTCCAAGAAGGCTTTGGTCAATGGGACACTATTGCAGATAGTTGCTCCATAACTCAGTCTGAGGAATCAGGTTTCGACCAATGATTCACATATATACAAAGCCAAGTCCGCACAAAATATGAATTTTGTGAAAGCGTGAAAACACGAGGATATGTAGAGATACACATGGAGCTGAAGTTGTCAAATCCGATGGACATCAGGCTATACCACATGCGAAGCATTTTTTACACCGGTATGCCATAGGTGTAAAGTGCATTAGCATTAACTAGATTATTGACTCTAGTGCAAGTGGGAGTCTGTAGGAGATATGCCCTAGAGGCAATAATAAATGATATTATTTATCTTCGAGTTCATAATTATGTTTATGTTCCATGTTATAACTGCAATGATTCTCGAGTCTGCAATATCCACGAGGCTCGAAGGAAGACTCATATGCACGTGTGGAATAATAAACGATAAGAAGTATTCCTAGTCTGGCATCTAAGACTAGCTCAAGTGTTGCATGATGGTTCTGTTTTCCTGATCATGGGCACGTCTATGCCAGCAATTTTGAGGGCACAATGTTAAGAGAACATTTGTGTTGAATCGACCCGGATTTATGTTATGCTATGAGATTCATTCGTCACAAGTTAATGGTACATAACACAGAGATGGTTAATGTTTGCATGATTCCTTAGACCATGAGAGTATCGAGTTTATTCATGCTTGCTTCATGAACTTTGGGGTTTGTTAAACGTCATCCGTAAATGGGTGGCTATTACGGCAGCTTACGGGTTCATGGAAAAGTATGTCAAGTAACTTGATAGCTCAAGATTGGGATTTGCTCCTCCGACGATGGAGAGATATTCTCGGGCCCTCTCGGTGTTACGGTATCCATAATCGTCTGGCTAGACACCTTGTGATTTGATCACTGGGATGCCGGAACACGGAAACGAGAAAAGAGAACAAAACCGGTAACGAGGTAACTTGCATGGTGGACAAATTGTTCGTCCACGGGGATGCAATAAATCTCACCTTGGGTGTAGTGAAGGAAATATGCCCTAGAGGCAATAATAAAGTTATTATTTTATTTCCTTATATCATGATAAATGTTTATTATTCATGCTAGAATTGTATTAACCGGAAACATAATACTTGTGTGAATACATAGACAAACTAAACGTCACTAGTATGCCTCTACTTGACTATCTCGTTAATCAAAGATGGTTATGTTTCCTAACCATAGACATGTGTTGTCATTTGATTAACGGGATCACATCATTAGGAGAATGATGTGATTGACATGACCCATTCCATTAGCTTAGCACCCGATCTTTTAGTATGTTGCTATTGCTTTCTTCATGACTTATACATGTTCCTATGACTATGAGATTATGCAACTCCCGTTTGCCGGAGGAACACTTTGTGTGCTACCAAATGTCACAATGTAACTAGGTGATTATAAAGGAGCTCTACAGGTGTCTCCAAAGGTACATGTTGGGTTGGCGTATTTCGAGATTAGGATTTGTCACTCCGATTTTTGGAGAGGTATCTCTGGGCCCTCTCGGTAATGCACATCACATAAGCCTTGCAAGCATTGCAACTAATGAGTTAGTTGCGAGATGATGTATTACGGAACGAGTAAAGAGACTTGCCGGTAACGAGTTTGAACTAGGTATTGAGATACCGACGATCAAATCTCGGGCAACTAACATACCGATGACAAAGGGAACAACGTATGTTGTTATGTGGTCTGACCGATAAAGATCTTCGTAGAATATGTAGGATCCAATATGAGCATCCAGGTTCGGCTATTGCTTATTGACCGGAGACGTGTCTCGGTCATGTCTACATTGTTCTCGAACCTGTAGGGTCCGTACACTTAACGTTACGATGATAGTTTCATTATGAGTTTATATATTTTGATGTACCGAAGTTTGTTCGGAGTCCCGGATGTGATCACGGACACGACGAGGAGCTCAAAATGGTCGAGACATAAAGATTGATATATTGGATGGCTATATTCGGACACCGGAAGTGTTCCGGAGAAGTTTCGAATAAAATCGAAGTACCGGGGGGTTACCGGAACCCCCCCCCCCGGGGGGGGGGGGGTTAATGGGCCTCATGGGCCCAAAGTGGAGAAGAGGAGGGGCGGCCAGGGCAGGCCGCGCGCCCCCTCCCCCTCTAGTCCGAATTGGACAAGGAGGGGGGCGGCGCCCCCCCCCTTTCCTTCCTCTCCTCTCTCCCTTCCTTCCCCCTCTCCTAGTTGGACAAGGAAAAGGAGGGAGTCCTACTCCCGGTAGGAGTAGGACTCCTCCCTGGCGCGCCTCCTCCTGGCCGGCCGCCCCTCCCCCTTGCTCCTTTATATACGGGGGCAGGGGGCACCTCTAGACACACAAGTTGATCTTCGTGATCGTTCTCTTAACCGTGTGCGGTGCCCCCCTCCACCATACTCCTCGATAATATTGTACGGTGCTTAGGCGAAGCCCTGCGACGGTAGAACATCAAGATCGTCACCAAGCCATCGTGCTGACGGAACTCTTCCCCGACACTTTGCTGGATCGGAGTCCGGGGATTGTCATCGAGCTGAACATGTGCTAGAACTCGAAGGTGCCGTAGTTTCGGTGCTTGATCGGTCGGGTCGCGAAGACGTACGACTACATCAACCACGTTGTCATAACGCTTCCGCTTTCGGTCTACGAGGGTACATGGACAACACTCTCCCCTCTCGTTGCTTTGCATCACCATGATCTTGCGTGTGCGTAGGAATTTTTTTGAAATTACTACGTTCCCCAACAGTGGCATCCGAGCCTAGGTTTTATGTGTTGATGTTTTATGCACGAGTAAAACACAAGTGAGTTGTGGGCGATATAAGTCATACTGCTTACCAGCATGTCATACTTTGGTTCGGCGGTATTGTTGGATGAAGCGGCCCGGACCGACATTACGCATACGCTTACGCGAGACTGGTTCTACCGACGTGCTTTGCACATAGGTGGCTGGCGGGTGTCAGTTTCTCCAACTTTAGTTGAACCAAGTGTGGCTACGCCCGGTCCTTGCGAAGGTTAAAACATCACCAACTTGACAAACTATCATTGTGGTTTTGATGCGTAGGTAAGATTGGTTCTTGCTTAAGCCTGTAGCAGCCACGTAAAACTTGCAACAAACAAAGTAGAGGACGTCTAACTTGTTTTTGCAGGGTATGTTGTGATGTGATATGGTCAAGACATGATGCTAAATTTTATTGTATGAGATGATCATGTTTTGTAACCGAGTTATCGGCAACTGGCAGGAGCCATGTGGTTGTCGCTTTATTGTATGCAATGCAATCGCCCTGTAATGCTTTACTTTATCACTAAGCGATAGCGATAGTCGTAGAAGCATAAGATTGGCGAGACGACAACGATGCTACGATGGAGATCAAGGTGTCGCGCCGGTGACGATGGTGATCATGACGGTGCTTCGAAGATGAAGATCACAAGCACAAGATGATGATGGCCATATCATATCACTTATATTGATTGCATGTAATGTTTATCTTTTATGCATCTTATCTTGCTTTGATTGACAGTAGCATTATAAGATGATCCCTCACTAAATTATCATAGTAAAAGTGTTCTCCCTGAGTATGCACCGTTGCGAAAGTTCTTCGTGCTGAGACACCACGTGATGATCAGGTGTGATAGGCTCTACGTTCAAATACAACGGGTGTAAAACAGTTGCACACACAGAATACTCAGGTTTAACTTGACGAGCCTAGCATATAACAGATATGGCCTCGGAACACGGAGACCGAAAGGTCGAGCGTGAATCATATAGTAGATATGATCAACATAGTGATGTTCACCATTGAAACTACTCCATCTCACGTGATGATCGGACATGGTTTAGTTGATTCGGATCACGTGATCACTTAGAGGATTAGAGGGATGTCTATCTAAGTGGGAGTTCTTTAGTAATATGATTAATTGAACTTAACTTTATCATGAACTTAGTACCTGATAGTATCTTGCTTGTTTATGTTTGATTGTAGATAGATGGCCCGTGCTATTGTTCCGTTGAATTTTAATGCGTTCCTTGAGAAAGCAAAGTTGAAATATGATGGTAGCAATTACACGGACTGGGTCCGTAACTTGAGGATTATCCTCATTGCTGCACAGAAAAATTACGTCCTAGAAGCACCGCTGGGTGCCAGGCCTGCTGCTGATGCAACTGACGATATTAAGAATGTCTGGCAGAGCAAAGCTGATGACTACTCGATAGTTCAATGTGCCATGCTTTACGGCTTAGAATCGGGTCTTCAACGATGTTTTGAACGTCATGGAGCATATGAGATGTTCCAGGAGTTGAAGTTAATATTTCAAGCAAATGCCCGGATTGAGAGATATGAAGTCTCCAATAAGTTCTATAGCTGCAACATGGAGGAGAACAGTTCTGTCAGTGAGCATATACTCAAAATGTCTGGGTATAATAATCACTTGATTCAATTGGGAGTTAATCTTCCAGATGATTGTGTCATTGACAGAATTCTCCAATCACTTCCACCTATCTACAAGAGCTTCATGATGAACTATAATATGCAAGGGATGGATAAGACAATTCCCGAGCTCTTCGCAATGCTGAAAGCTGCAGATGTAGAAATCAAGAAGGAGCATCAAGTGTTGATGGTCAACAAGACCACTAGTTTCAAGAAAAAGGGCAAAGGGAAGAAGAAGGGGAACTTCAAGAAGAACAGCAAGCAAGTTGCTGCTCAGGAGAAGAAACCAAAATCTGGACCTAAGCCTGAAACTGAGTGCTTCTACTGCAAGCAGACTGGTCACTGGAAGCGGAACTGACCCAAGTATTTGGCGGATAAGAAGGATGGCAAGGTGAACAAAGGTATATGTGATATACATGTTATTGATGTGTACCTTACTAATGCTCGCAGTAGCACCTGGATATTTGATACTGGTTCTGTTGCTAATATTTGCAACTCGAAATAGGGACTACGGATTAAGCGAAGATTGGCTAAGGACGAGGTGACGATACACGTGGGAAATGGTTCCAAAGTCGATGTGATCGCAGTCGGCACGCTACCTCTACATCTACCTTCGGGATTAGTATTAGACCTAAATAATTGTTATTTGGTGCCAGCGTTGAGCATGAACATTATATCTGGATCTTGTTTGATGCGAGACGGTTATTCATTTAAATCAGAGAATAATGGTTGTTCTATTTATATGAGTAATATCTTTTATGGTCATGCACCCTTGAAGAGTGGTCTATTCTTATTAAATCTCGATAGTAGTGACACACATATTCATAATGTTGAAGCCAAAAGATGCAGAGTTGATAATGATAGTGCAACTTATTTGTGGCACTGCCGTTTGGGTCATATCGGTGTAAAGCGCATGAAGAAACTCCATACTGATGGGCTTTTGGAACCACTTGATTATGAATCACTTGGCACTTGCAAACTGTGCCTTATGGGCAAGATGACCAAAACACCGTTCTCCGGTACTATGGAGAGAGCAACAGATTTGTTGGAAATCATACATACAGATGTATGCGGTCCGATGAATGTTGAGGCTCGTGGCGGATATCGTTATTTTCTCACCTTCACAGATGACTTAAGCAGATATGGGTATATCTACTTAATGAAACATAAGTCTGAGACATTTGAAAAGTTCAAAGAATTTCAGAGTGAAGTTGAAAATCATCGTAACAAGAAAATAAAGTTTCTACGATCTGATCGTGGAGGAGAATATTTGAGTTACGAGTTTGGTGTACATTTGAAACAATGCAGAATAGTTTCGCAACTCACGCCACCCGGAACACCACAGCGTAATGGTGTGTCCGAACGTCGTAATCGTACTTTACTAGATATGGTGCGATCTATGATGTCTCTTACTGATTTACCGCTATCATTTTGGGGTTATGCTTTAGAGATGGCCGCATTCACGTTAAATATGGCACCGGCGAAATCCGTTGAGACGACGCCTTATGAACTATGGTTTGGCAAGAAACCAAAGTTGTCATTTCTTAAAGTTTGGGGCTGCGATGCTTATGTGAAAAAGCTTCAACCTGATAAGCTCGAACCCAAATTGGAGAAATGTGTCTTCATAGGATATCCAAAGGAAACTATTGGATACACATTCTATCATAGATCCGAAGGCAAGACTTTTGTTGCTAAATTCGAAAACTTTCTAGAGAAGGAGTTTCTCTCGAAAGAAGTGAGTGGGAGGAAAGTAGAACTTGATTAGGTAACTGTACCTGCTCCCTTATTGGAAAGTAGTACATCACAGAAACCGGTTTCTGTGACACCTACACCAATTAGTGAGGAAGCTAATGACGATGATCATGAAACTTCAGAACAAGTTACTACTGAACCTCGTAGATCAACCAGAGTAAGATCTGCACCAGAGTGGTACGGTAATCCTGTTCTGGAAGTCATGCTACTAGATCATGATGAACCTACGAACTATGAAGAAGCGATGGTGAGCCCAGATTCCGCAAAATGGCTTGAAGCCATGAAATCTGAGATGGGATCCATGTATGAGAACAAAGTGTGGACTTTGGTTGACTTGCCCAATGATCGGCAAGCAATTGAGAATAAATGGATCTTCAAGAAGAAGACTGACGCTGACGGTAATGTTACTGTCTACAAAGCTCGACTTGTCGCAAAAGGTTTTTGACAAGTTCAAGGGGTTGATCACGATGAGACCTTCTCACCCGTAGCGATGTTTAAGTCTGTCCGAATCATGTTAGCAATTGCCGCATTTTATGATTATGAAATTTGGCAGATGGATGTCAAAACTGCATTCCTGAATGGATTTCTGGAAGAAGAGTTGTATATGATGCAGCTGGAAGGTTTTGTCGATCCAAAAGGAACTAACAAAGTGTGCAAGCTCCAGCGATCCATTTATGGACTGGTGCAAGCCTCTCGGAGTTGGAATAAACGCTTTGATAGTGTGATCAAAGCATTTGGGTTTGTACAGACTTTTGGAGAAGCCTGTATTTACAAGAAAGTGAGTGGGAGCTCTGTAGCATTTCTGATATTATATGTGGATGCCATATTACTAATCAGAAATGATATAGAATTTCTGGATAGCATAAAGGGATACTTGAATAAGAGTTTTTCAATGAAAGACCTCGGTGAAGCTGCTTACATATTGGGCATTAAGATCTATAGAGATAGATCAAGACGCTTAATTGGACTTTCACAAAGCACATACCTTGACAAAGTTTTGAAGAAGTTCAAAATGGATCAAGCAAAGAAAGGATTCTTGCCTGTGTTACAAGGTGTGAAATTGAGTAAGACTCAATGCCCGACCACTGCAGAAGATAGAGAGAAAATGAAAGATGTTCCCTATGCTTCAGCCATAGGCTCTATCATGTATGCAATGCTGTGTACCAGACCTGATGTGTGTCTTGCTATAAGTCTAGCAGGGAGGTACCAAAGTAATCCAGGAGTGGATCACTGGACAGCGGTCAAGAACATCCTGAAATACCTGAAAAGGACTAAGGATATGTTTCTCGTATATGGAGGTGACAAAGAGCTCATCGTAAATGGTTACGTTGATGCAAGCTTTGACACCGATCCGGGCGATTCTAAATCGCAAACCGGATACGTGTTTACATTAAACGGTGGAGCTATCAGTCGGTGCAGTTCTAAACAAAGCGTTGTGGCGGGATCTACATGTGAAGCGGAGTACATAGCTGCTTCGGAAGCAGCAAACGAAGGAGTTTGGATGAAGGAGTTCATATCCGATCTAGGTGTCATACCTAGTGCACCGGGTCCAATGAAAATCTTTTGTGACAATACTGGTGCAATTGCCTTGGCAAAGGAATCCAGATTTCACAAGAGAACCAAGCACATCAAGAGACGCTTCAATTCCATCCGGGATACAGTCCATGTGGGAGACATAGAGATTTGCAAGATACATACGGATCTGAATGTAGCAGACCCATTGACTAAGCCTCTTCCACGAGCAAAACATGATCAGCACCAAAGCTCCATGGGTGTTAGAATCATTACTGTGTAATCTAGATTATTGACTCTAGTGCAAGTGGGAGACTGAAGGAAATATGCCCTAGAGGCAATAATAAAGTTATTATTTTATTTCCTTATATCATGATAAATGTTTGTTATTCATGCTAGAATTGTATTAACCGGAAACATAATACTTGTGTGAATACATAGACAAACTAAACGTCACTAGTATGCCTCTACTTGACTATCTCGTTAATCAAAGATGGTTATGTTTCCTAACCATAGACATGTGTTGTCATTTGATTAACAGGATCACATCATTAGGAGAATGATGTGATTGACATGACCCATTCCATTAGCTTAGCACCCGATCGTTTAGTATGTTGCTATTGCTTTCTTCATGACTTATACATGTTCCTATGACTATGAGATTATGCAACTCCCATTTGCCGGAGGAACACTTTGTGTGCTACCAAACGTCACAACATAACTGGGTGATTATAAAGGAGCTCTACAGGTGTCTCCAAAGGTACATGTTGGGTTGGCGTATTTCGAGATTAGGATTTGTCACTCCGATTGTTGGAGAGGTATCTCTGGCCCTCTCGGTAATGCACATCACATAAGCCTTGCAAGCATTGCGACTAATGAGTTAGTTGCGAGATGATGTATTACGGAACGAGTAAAGAGACTTGCCGGTAACGAGATTGAACTAGGTATTGAGATATCGACGATCAAATCTCGGGCAACTAACATACCGATGACAAAGGGAACAACGTATGTTGTTATGCGGTCTGACCGATAAAGATCTTCGTAGAATATGTAGGAGCCAATATGAGCATCCAGGTTCGGCTATTGCTTATTGACCGGAGACGTGTCTCGGTCATGTCTACATTGTTCTCGAACCCGTAGGGTCCGCACGCTTAACGTTACAATGACAGTTTCATTATGAGTTTATATATTTTGATGTACCGAAGTTTGTTCGGAGTCCCGGATGTGATCACGGACACGACGAGGAGCTCGAAATGGTCGAGACATAAAGATTGATATATTGGACGGCTATATTCGGACACCGGAAGTGTTCCGGAGAAGTTTCGAATAAAACCGAAGTACCGGGGGGTTACCGGAACCCTCCCGGGGGTTAATGGGCCTCATGGGCCCAAAGTGGAGAAGAGGAGGGGCGGCCAGGGCAGGCCGCGCGCCCCCTCCCCCTCTAGTCCGAATTGGACAAGGAGGGGGGCGGCG
>NC_041390.1:16477951-16482112 GCF_002162155.2 Triticum dicoccoides
CTTCCTTCCCCCTCTCCTAGTTGGACAAGGAAAAGGAGGGAGTCCTACTCCCGGTAGGAGTAGGACTCCTCCCTGGCGTGCCTCCTCCTGGCCGGCCGCCCCTCCCCCTTGCTCCTTTATATACGAGGGCAGGGGGGCACCTCTAGACACACAAGTTGATCTTCGTGATCGTTCTCTTAACCGTGTGCGGTGCCCCCCTCCACCATACTCCTCGATAATATTGTAGGTGCTTAGGAGAAGCCCTGCGACGGTAGAACATCAAGATCGTCACCACACCGTCGTGCTGACGGAACTCTTCCCCGACACTTTGCTGGATCGGAGTCCGGGGATCGTCATCGAGCTGAACGTGTGCTAGAACTCGGAGGTGTCGTAGTTTCGGTGCTTGATCGGTCGGGTCGCGAAGACGTACGACTACATCAACCGCGTTGTCATAATGCTTCCGCTTTCGGTCTACGAGGGTACGTGGACAACACTCTCCCCTCTCATTGCTATGCATCACCATGATCTTGTGTGTGCGTAGGAATTTTTTTGAAATTACTACGTTCCCCAACATGTGACATATCGCGAAGCAACAGGAATAGCTCACTACAACTGGAGGTTCACTCGAATATTTATTCGTGTGGGTATAGGGGTCAATATGGGTGTCCACGGCTCCGATGTTCATCATTGATCGGAAGGGGTTCCGGGTCATTTATATACTTCAACGAACCTCTAGGGTCACACGCTTAAGGGTCATCTATCTGCTGAATACTAGACAGGGAGTCTGAGAGAAAATCATCGAAAAAGTTTCGGACACCGGAAAGTTTCGGACAGTGGAAAAGTTCCGCAGAGAGAGGTCACCGGATGAGTTTCGGTGAAACCGAAATAGTTGTTTCGGGGTATGCCATTAAGTCAAAATGGTTTTGGCACATGCCTGATAATTCTTGGAGGGTGCCAAAATCATTCTGGAAACTTTTTGGAATTTTCAGAAATAAAAACCGGAAATGTTCCGGAGCTGCAGGAACCGATTCAGATGCTTTTCACAGATGAAAATCACTAAACTGGAATTGTTCCAGAACGTGTTGAAAATTATTATGGTGGGTACTGGAAATGTTCTAAGCCCACATAAAAATTTCCAGTTCGAACGGACGCTGAAAAATGTCGTCGTGAATAGTGAAAGTGCTTTTTGGGATATTTTATGGAAAGCCACCTTTTGGGGCTTTGCCCAAAAGATCTAGGGATGACATGGAAGGGTGGAACCTCCTTTTTGGGGGCCCCACAAGGGGTGGGACGTTCATGGGTGCAGCTCATCCATGGGGCCCCACTTGTCCCTTGTTTTCACTCTTTAGGTCCTTGGGAAGGACTCCATTTCATATGGGTTTTGGGTTTTCTTGTAAAACCACCCTACCCCTTGGCATTTCCTATAAATAGAGGTGGAGGGGCAGCCCTCCACTCTCATCCCTTGCTCTCATACACATGCCATGCATTATCTGGCTTCTTCTCTCCCTCCCACGAAAAGAGTTTCGTAGAGCCGTAAGGCTGTCTGGGTTCCGGCAGGAACTAGTTCTGGACGGCGAAGCCCTGCTGGATAGATGACACCGTATGTGTGCAACTCTGTAGAGAGATCGTAGTTTCGGTCTTATTTCGTGAGTGCCTCCCGAAGGACTGTCCGTGTGACCGTCCGAGTTACGAAGGTCCTCCCGAAGGGCTGTCTGAGTGACCGTTCGAGTTTCGAAGGTCCTCCCGAAGGGCTGTCCGCGACACCGTCCGGGGGGCTGTTCGACCGCCTCCCGGAGGGCTATCTGAGGAGCAGATGAGGGTATACATCCTCGCGGTTGAGAGGTTGTAAATCCTAGCTGCGGGGATCTGCACCGCCGATCGTCATCGACTCTACTTCCCGCTGCGCTACGAGTCAGTAACGAAAAAGATCAAACCATGTATGCAGTCTCCATAGTGGTCCTGGGCTGGTGCGTAGGTCGGAATTTTTTTTGTTTTCTGCTGCATTACCCTACAGTGGCATCATGAGCCGTGCTATGCGTAGATGCAGGTTGCGATCTAGAATACATAGAGATGTATGGGTATTCCATAATATAATTAGGTAGTAGATGAGATCTATTGCTGAAAATTATTTATGCGGGTGACAAATGAAATCTGTTACCCAACGTTCTTGTTGCTTCCCTTGAATTTGCATTTGCTCAATCTTGAGACAGCATGGTGGAATTTGACAAAGTTCTGGCAATCCGTGTTCCTGATTGATCATGGAAGTGCTATCAGTTCTTTGGGTTCTGTCGTAGTCAAAAGAAAGATGAAATTCGCAGATGAAAGGGCATTGCAGATATGATCAGCACGGGGGTCATGCGTATGACGAAGTTTAGTATGGGGCTCGAGATTTTATTATCTCGTGTTTCATACACCCCGAGATGTTACTCTAGCAACTTGAATAATCATACTTGATGATAAAATGTTGGTAGCTGCGGTTTAAGTTAAAACCTTAGAAGCCACGAAAAATAAAATTTTGCGTAGACCGATTAGAGGCATCTGACTTGGTTTTGCAGGATATGCATGTGATGTGGTATAGCAATGCTCATATTCAATTTGATTATGTATGAGATGACTATATGATGTAATTAACATGACCTGCGTGTCATGATTCAGCATGATGGCTGGAGCCATATGATTGTCACTTTAATGACCTGCGTGTCAACCTTAAGTAATGCACTTATTTTATTAGCTATAGAGATAGCAATATTATCTGGTGCATCAACAGGGTGGTGGCAATCTTCGTGAAGGTGAACACCGATGCGAATGCCGAAGACGAAGAAATGAAATACTTCTCCGTCAGAAAGGGCTATACCATATCATGCTATTGTGAATTGCCTGAGATGTTTATCCCTTATGATGCACCCTTCTTGATTGCGCGGTAGTCGCTTTTTATTAGGGTAATCTCTCACTTAAAATATCAAAGTAGTTAGTGTTCACCCAAGTGTAGCACTGTCTGGAATTCGTATCTTTTCGGGGTGCGCCATGTACACATGAGCACGAACGAATCGAGAGGAATGAGGTGGGTGAGGTCAGACCTCGCAGCAAGATCACTTGGCAGCCCTCCACTCTCATCCCTTGCTCTCATACATATGCCATGCATTATCTGGCTTCTTCTCTCCCTCCCACGAAAAGAGTTTCGTAGAGCCATAAGGCTGTCTGGGTTCCGGCAGGAACTAGTTCTGGACGGCGAAGCCCTACCGGATAGATGACACCGTGTGTGTGCAACTCTGTAGAGAGATCGTAGTTTCGGTCTTAGTTCGTGAGTGCCTCCCGAAGGGCTGTCCGTGTGACCATCCGAGTTTCGAAGGTCCTTCTGAAGGGCTGTCCGAGTGACCGTTCGAGTTCCGAAGGTCCTCCCGAAGGGCTGTCCGCGACACCGTCCGAGGGGCTGTTCGACCGCCTCCCGGAGGGCTGTCAGAGGAGCAGATGAGGGTATACATCCTCGCGGTTGGGAGGTTGTAAATCCTAGCTGCGAGGATCTGCACCACCGATCGTCATCGACTCTACTTCCCGCTGCGCTACGAGTCGGTAACGAAAAAGATCAAACCATGTATGCAGTCTCCATAGTGGTCCTGGGCTGGTGCATAGGTCGGAAATTTTTTGTTTTCTGTCGCGTTCCCCTACAAGAGTTAGGGGTGTGTGGATGACCAATACATGCGGGGGCTCTATGTGGCGCTGATATAACTTATTTATGCTAAACTTTTTTAGTTTATGCCTATTATATAAGCACAATATTTAACAAGTTCTTTCCCTTGATAATTGGGAAATTTACACTGGCAGAGTGCTTATTAAATTATGCCTTTTTGTATTATAATTAAATCTTCAACACTTACAAACTTGCTTCTGCCAATTAGAAAGTAAAAGTATATTTGGCCAAAAGTTATGTTATTTTTAAATTTAGTTTCATACATTACTCCTTACAAAACCATTAGCTCAATTGAACCCGCTTGACCCTAGGGAACCTAGGGAAACAAATTATACAGTAATGCAGACATGATTATTATATAACATTGTGTTTGTCTATGTAGTGTTTTTACATACCCTTGTAGAGAGTTGTAGAGTGTACATATCTAAATAATATCTTATATGAGTTTCAAGAATTATTATTGTCGACCTTGCATGTACAAAAAAAACAAATAC
>NC_041390.1:16482411-16507308 GCF_002162155.2 Triticum dicoccoides
GACCCTTCCTCCCCTGCAGTTGGGCACCTCCCCAGGGTCACAGCTGTCGTGCTCCCCTCCCACGCCATTGTGACACACCCTGTCCATGGAGTACCTCTCGGTTGGCTGCATGAGACATTCACCTCGACCACGCTACCGTCTCCCCTCGCCGGCCGCCTCCATGCACGCTGACATGCTCTGTTAGTACCACATGGATCCTTCCCTATTGCCGCACCTCCTTCTGCATCGACAAATGCCTCCTCCCTCGCTATCGTGGACCCTATACATGCCTTGGGACCCCTTCCTCGTCATCACACTCCTCCAATGTCATAGGTCGCCATTACTAGTGAACCTGTGATCCACTATATAAACCACACGGATAGAAGTTCACTATAATAGATGTCATTCGTTAGCCCATATGTGAAACGTACAAACCAATAATTCAAAATGTGAGAAATGAAAAACAGCAGGTTGTTATCTTGTAATATAGTAGTTTGGTATTTTTTTTTAAGAAGTCGCTAACAAAAAAATGCAGCGGTTCCCTCTGCAAAACACCACATCCGTCCGCTTTGTAGGAACACATGGGAAGTTCACTATGTATTAACATTCCGTGGAACCTAACAGTCTGCCACTTGAACAACGAAAGTCTCAATGTGCAAACTAGAACAATTTATCATATAAAGAAGAAGTTCACTATTCGCGGCAGCGTTTCACTACCTGAAAACTGAAGTCCACTATTTGTAAATTTTGATAGTTCATGGCTCCCACGCATAAAACAAAAAATAACAAAAAATCACTCTAAAAAACTACAACAATTCAAAATTTCCAAAAGTAAAACTATATTCTGCGGTAGTACACTTGATGAACACAGAAAAAAAGAAGTTCACACTCTGATGCAGTTGTTCACTACATAAAAACCTGCTACTGCAACTCACGACGCGTTTGGTTGGGCGGAAAAGTCGCGGCTTCCCAAACCAGCGCTTTCTCAAACGGCATCCAGCGTTTGGTACGCATACTACGTATTAGGTACCCGTGTCTTCCGATACATCGATTCACAAAACCGAAAACGGCCGGAGCGAAGGTGATTCGGAAAACGGGGTCGGATGCTCGAACCAAACTAAACGTGTATTTGGTAAAAAACCATTGGAAACCAGGGCTTCTCGATACCAGAACGAATCCGTTACCTGAGTGCGAACCAAACACGTCGTCATTGTCTCTACTATCCTGCACGCAGTGGCGGAGGACAGAAAAAAATTAAGGTGGGGGCGTGGGGCGACGGCGTGCTACAATCAACGACGGCAGATGTTGAGTCCGGTCAGATGACATGCTATAACCTGCAAGACGGATGCTGCAACCGGTAGAAAGATACAGTGCAAACGCTGGGACAAAATGTTGCGAGGACCATTGGATGATGCTAAATCCAACGCAAATCTCCATGCAAAGATCTAACAGCTACGTAGTCGACTGAGTTTTAGCAAGCCCGATCAAGAAATATGTAAATAGCATACAACCTACAAAACATCATGTGATGTAAAGCCCTAAGTACTACTACTCATCTTTTTTCTTTCCGTTCATCTTTAGTTGTGACTTTGATGGCCTCCATCCACCTCAATTAGGCTTCAGTTCAGAATGCCACTCAATGAGACCCTTGAGCAGCGCCACGGCAGCCTCCTTGTCCAGATTCTTGTTAGTGTGACGGCACGCGAATGACTGCACGCAGTTCGGGCACCCGTCAGAGTTACCGCAGCCGCACGCCAACACGAGCTCCAGGGCGGCCGCAAGGAGGTCCCCGAAGAGCGTCCTCGCCTGCGCCGCCAGCCCGATGCCGCCGGGGTGCTTGTCATACAGCAAGATCCTGTCGGGGACGACGACGCGGTCGTCATCGCGCTTGCGCGTCTCATGGACGACGACGAGGTGCTGCCGAAGGACCTTCTGCTTCTGCGCGTCTACGTGGCACCGCTCGATCGGCTTGCCGAAGAGCTTGTCGGGGTAGTTCATGAAGTACTGGTCCACGGCGCCGTCAAAGGCGACGTAGACGGCGATGGAGTCCTTGGATCGCCGGCCCGACCTGCCGGCCTGCTGCCAGAGGCTGGCAATGCTGCCTGGGAAGCCGAGGTGGAGCGTGGCGTCGACGTGGCCGACGTCGATGCCCAGCTCCAGCGCGTTCGTCGCCGCCACGCCGCGGAGCCGCCCGCTGAACAGGTCCGCCTCGATCTTCCGCCGGTCGCTCGCCATGTAGCCGCCACGGTACACGCACACGGAGCTCGCCTGCTCCGGCGCCGCCGGTACAGCCTCTTCGAGTATCTCGCGCGCCGCCGCCAGCACCTGCTCGCACAGCTTCCTCGTCTTGCAGAAGGCGATGCACCGCAGCCCGTGCTGCACCATCTCAGCCAGCAGCCGGGACACCTCCGTCACCGGCGACTTCGACGCCGACGAGGAGTTCCAGAGGACGAAGTGCTTGACGCCGCGCGGGCTGGCGTCCTGGTCCACCAGCTCCACCTCGTCCACCCCGGCGAGCTCCATGACGTGCTCGCCCGGGTTGGCCAGCGTGGCGGTGCAGAACACGAAGGCGGGGCGGCGGCCGTAGACGTCGGCGCAGAGGCGCCGGAGGCGCCGCAGCACGAGCGCGGCGTGGCAGCCGAACGCGCCGCGGTACGTGTGCGCCTCGTCGACGACGACGTGGGCGAGGCCGGAGAGGATGCGCCGGAACTGGCCGTGGCAGGGGAGGATGGATGCGTGCAGCATGTCCGGGTTGGTGATGAGCACCCTCGCTTGCTGCCTGATCCTCGCGCGGTCCTGCACCGGCGTGTCGCCGTCGTATATCTCCACGCCGAAGTCGCCGGCGCCGGCGAGGAGGAGCGCGGCCTTCATCTGCAGCAGCGCCTTGAGCTGGTCCTGCGCCAGGGCCTTGGTCGGGAACACGTAGAGCGCGCAGGCCACCGGCGAGGACACGACGGACTCCAGCACGGGGACGTTGTAGCAGAGCGACTTGCCGCTGGACGTGGAGGTGGACACCACGACGTGCTTGCCGGCGACGGCGGCGCGCACGGCCTGCGCCTGGTGCGCGTACAGCCTCGTCACGCCGGTGCTCCGGAGGCAGCTCCTCATTGCGTCGGTGAGGTGGTGCAGTAGGCCGTCGTCGGCGAAGGAGGCCTCGCTGCCGGGCATGCGCTCGACGTGCGCGATCTGGCCGTGCTTCCCGAGCCCTCGCCGGAGGTGCTCCACCATCTGCGCCGGGTCCAGCGGCTCCGTGCCGCCGCAATGGTTGCTGCACGAGGAAGAGGACGGCCTCGCCACCTTAATCGGCGCGTACACGTCATCGTCGCCGCCGCCACTCCATGAACCTGGAAGCTTCCTCCTTGTGCCGGCCGCCGCCCACGGCGACGGCGAGGGAGAGAAAGCGTGGCGGCCGAACGGAGCGGGCGTGGTGAGCTTGGCGGTGAAGGGGATGAGGGAGACGAAATCTCCGGCGTAGATGGGGAGGTTGCCGACCTTGGCCTGCGGGAGGAGCTTGGCGCCCTTGAGGAAGAGGTGGAACGTGGGGGCGCCGGCCGGGGGAGGGAAGTTGGAGGCCCGGAGGGCGGCCTTGAGGTCGTCGACGGAGCAGGCGGCGGCCAGGCGTACGGTCGTGGTGAGGCCGTCAATGGAACGCACGGGGATCGCCTTAGTATCCTGCTGCTGCCGCTGCGCCATTGCCGCCGCCGACGAGGTGTGATGATCGGCAGATCGCGGTACTGTATTTGTGCCGAGGAAGTTTCCGAGTCGACCGGGATTCGGCGCGAGATTTTGCCTTGGTCACAATGCCAAATTTTTATCCTAAATTTTTATAAGTATTATGTGCCTTGGTCACAATGCCAAAAACAAAACACTTTACCGCACTGAAAAACAGGTCACCTAACGATTGAAGTGGCACCCATGTTAGAGGGCACTCACGTGATATCTACTCCAAATTTTAATAAAAAGAATTGGGTCATTTTTTTTCAGAAATTGTGGAAAAAAAAATCCTGCGTGCAAAGATAGGGCACTCGTAGGAGTGTCGAGCTCCGACAACGAGGGGTCTATCGTAGACCTCACCTTGATCGGCTACACTGAGGCCACATGCCCCGACGAGGAAGAGTAGGGTATGGGAGATGGTGGTGCCTGGTGTCTCATGTGTGGGACAGTCCATGTCCCATGTCCTACTTTACCTCACCGGCAAATGGACCTTCACTTTGCGGGTCTAAGGCTGGTTGTAATGGGGAGTATCATATACTAGTATCATGCATATGATACTAGTGTATGATACTACATCTCTAATGCATAGTATCATATATTAGTATCATGTAGTGCTCTATTTATTGCCATGCATGACACAAAGTAGCATAATATTTATTATGATATGGTATCATGATATGATACTCCATCCTCTTTTTCTTCATTTAATGTTATGACACCTCATCAAAATTGTCTAGTTGGTATGCATGATACTAGCTATGATACTACCATTACGACCAGCCTAATGGCCGCCGGACAGACGCGGACGGAACAATGACTTCAAGGCGAATGAGCACCAGCCAAGATTTATACTAGGTTTACATTGTATGTAATTCTGTGGATTTGATGGTTCAATAATGAGGTATCCCGTTGTGGCAGAGGAGATTTGACGATTGACCGGTTAGACATTTAGAGTCCCAGATTTGCTAAGTCCGGTTGGAGATGCTCTGCTAAAACCTATGTAGACATGGCGTCTGTTTCTGAAAAGGGGTCAGGAGACACTACTACAGTTGAATACCAGCATTACGATAGAAGCTTCAGCACCTTTGACGTGTCTTGCACAAAAAGACACAAATTTGCAGTGTACTTGTAGTGCAAACCAAAGTGCAACTGGATGATAAAAAATAATTGGTCGGTTAGTAAAATCCAAAGTGAAAGGGGACCAATTTACCTGCTAAAATTGCTGCGAGTTTGCATGCAAATTCTAAATGTGCACGAAGGGTGTTCTATAATTTATTCTCCAAGATATTATTGTCAAGTTTTTATTCTATACTGGAATAAACAGAAAAATGTGCAGTCAGCTCAGTTGTCAAAATGGATGAGAGGTTTAAATCGGATGGGAAATGTTGATGATGTGGATGATTTCCGCATTCTTCGCTACCCTTATGCAAAAGAGGTCTGGCACTCCATCTCTACAAATCAACTTGTGGCAAGTCACGCGGAGAAAGTCTTTCACACCTTCGAAAGGATGATGCCATTCACTCTTTCAAAGGGACTTGTGAAATGAGAGAAACAGGCATGTATTTCGCCATGAAAGCCTCTCACTCTTTCGATCTCGGACAAACTTACTTCTCCGGAAGAGAGATATTAAAAAAAAAACCCGATTTCCAGTCCTGTCTTAAGAACCCGACTCCAAAGAAAGAGAAAAAAGAACGGCGGACTAAAAGAGAACAACAAAAGAGAGATCACTTTCGACGATTGAACATCACTTTTATATCCAGATTGAAACTGGACTTGAACCTTCATATCCAGATTTCACTCCACTTTCACTTTCGTATCAGGAACGTCGACTTGCACTTTCAATAGAGAATTATTCACTTTCCGGAATTGGCTCATATTCACATAGGCCAAGAAAGACGAATAAGACCTTGAACTCCCTATTTCACGTATAATCGAGAGAGATGAACTTTGCCTCGTCAAGGAGGCGTGGGAGTAGCACTCTTGCCATGTACTGCTGAGCTGACACGTTTCAGTCTCAGGCCCCTTTGTCTGCTTCTTCATTCTTCATTTTCTTAAGGCACCTTCCTTTGTACAGTTTTTCCCCCTTCTATAATGAAATGGTCAAAAAGAATAAACAGAAAAGGCGTCAAAGGGATTAGTACCAGAAGTAATTTCCCATGCAAATACAAATTACTGTATTAATGAATTCAAATCTAGTCATTAAAGTAAGGCACATCCAGTAGAAGTGTCATGAAAATGCAAATTTTGCTAGCCATGAGGACATCTTCGTAGAAGTATGTGTACCTTACAACGAAAAAAATAGCACGCTATTTCGCCGTTATAGCACGGTTATAGCATATTCGGAAGGGAGACGTTACGTTTTAGCAAAATCGGCCGCTACGGCGCTAATCGTGTAATTAGCCGCTACACACGCTATAACGTTGTAGCGTTACACATTTTAACATGCAGACCATGCAAAACTTAAACAACTACTCCCTCCGTTCCGAATTACTTGTCGCAAGTATGAATGTATCTAGATGTATTTTAGTTCTAGATACATCCATTTCTGTGACGAGTAATTCGAAACGGAGGGAGTACAACCCAGCAGGCCCAGCAGGCCAAAACCAACCCACGACCACTACCTTTCTCACTCTTTTTATCTTGAAACTGTTTGAGACTTACAATTTTTATGTCCTAGATTTGGCCCTTGTGCATATATTGCTTGCTCCTAGGAAAAATTTAGTTGCTTAAATACTTTATTTCTAGATATATTTGAAATGCAATTAGGCGCGGGCTTTCAAGAATCGGTGTGGGCTTTCAAGAATCAATCAACCGAATACCAACAAAATTAGGCGCGCTACAAATACCAACGAGAACATATGTACAAATAAATAGCGAGGCCCTTCAAGAATACAGCGCGCTACAAATACCAACGAATGCAATTAGGCGCTACAAAATACAATTAGGGGTGGGCTTTCAAGAATCAATCATCAAGACATAAACAAATCGGTAGGCACCAACTCCTAATACAAGTATACGACATGTGGCCCGGCCCTATGCATCAAGCGAATACATGAATTGGCTTCCTGGGACACCAAACCTGAACAACACTTGATGTTTCCAGCAAAGGCATGCTTGGAGGTTGGAAAAATAAAACTATATAATCATGCAGAGTTTACATAGTCGAACGGGCTTCATTGGTATTTTCTCAAGTATTAACGTGAGGTCTCGTATAGAGCTCTTAAGTCTCCTAGAAATATCGTGTGCACAATACTGGAAAAAATTTAAAAACTAAAATTCAAACCACAGTTTGCGAAACAAAAATAAGAAATCCAATGTACTGAATTTACAGCCTAATGTAGGTTAGCCACTATTTGTCCAGTGATTTGCCGTTTTTCTCTTTACAGCAATGTTTAAAGTTCTGAGTTAAATTTTACAGATTTTTTTTCAGAATTTTTATCAACTTCTAGACGATTGCACGGATGTCCAGGTAGTGGTTGCACATTCACGCTAGCTATGATCCAACAACCGACAGTGGGCTAAATTTCGTGTTTTGACCCTTTTCTGAAACCTATTCGAGATTTGACCCTAGTTTGAAAAAAAATCGAGATCTGACCCTTTTGCTACTGCCAGGGACTTTGAAGGTAGGGTATAACAGCCTACCGGCATGCATGCCCTACTGCCAAAAACCTCCTAAGTATTGACCATAGTGCGTGCTCGTGCCTACCGCCAAGCACATTGGCGGTAGGGTTGTGCAGGCTATCGTCAGCCCGGTTGGTGGTAGCGATGTTTCCTACCGCCAAAGTCGACATAGACTCTGGCGGTAGCAAAAGGGTCAGATCTCGAAAAAAAATTCAAACTAGGGTCAAATCTCAAATAGGTTTCAGAAAAGGGTCAGAACACGAATGCCCCGACAGTGATCCCCACCACTCGGAGGCACAGAGCATCTTGTCAATTAACTACACTTGCGACATATACTCACATGTCCTTTGCTAATCAGCACGCATCTTAATTAGCTGGCCTCTCCACTCCACTGGTTACTGACGCTCCTTTGATCGATCAGCCATGGAGCTGCTGTCCAATGCCCTGGCGCACCGCTCCGTGCCGGACAGGTACGTCTTCCCGCCTGACAAGGGCCCCGTCCTGCTCGCCCACGACCACAGCCCAGATGTCGCCTTCCCGGTCATCGACCTACACTACACGGCGGCGACATCTCCGTCTCCGACGGTCGCCGTCACCAGGTCGCCGCCGAGATCATCCGGGCCGGCAAGGAGTTCGGCTTCTTCCAGGTGGTGAACCACGGCGTGGAGGAGGGTGTGGTGCGGGGCTTCCGGGAGGCGGCGGCGGGGTTCTTCGCGATGCCGGCGGAGGACAAGCTCCCCTACTGCTCCTACGACATGAGCAAGCGCTTCCGGCTCGCCACCAGCACCTTCTACGACAGTGGCGAGACCCGGTACTGGCACGACTACATCAAGTTCCGCGGCTACCCGGCCTCCAACCAGAACGCGCGCCATTGGCCGTCCAAGCTGGTGAACTTCACGCCAAGCCTCGTCGAGTACTCTGCGGCGGTGCACGAGCTGGCCCAGACCATCCTCTGTCTGATCGCCGAGGGGCTGGGCCTCGACGGCACCTTCTTCACCGGCAACCTCAGCCGCGGCGACACGCACATGAGCATCAACTACTACCCGCCCTGCCCGGACCCAACCCTCACGATGGGCCTGCTCGCGCACTGCGACCGCCACCTCCTCACCGTGCTTTCCCAGGCTGACGTCGCTGGGCTCCAGGCAAGGCACGGTGAGAGGTGGCTCCTCGTCCACCCCATCCCCGGTGCATTCGTCATCAACTTCGGGCACCAGATGGAGATCGTCACCAACAGGGTGCTGGCCAGCATGGAGCACCGCGCCGTCACCAACTCCGCTGCAGCGAGGATGTCGGTGGCCACGCACGTGCACCCCACAGACGGGTGCCGCATCAGACCGGCGTCAGAGATGGTGAACGAGGCGATGAATCCAGCCAGGTACAGGGAATTTGCTTTCAGAGAATTCATGGAGGCATATGACGCGGCCGACGCCAGCAGGGAGGAAGTGCTCCAGTCCTTCATGATCAACCATGACTAGCTTGATGATGAGTGACAAACTGCACGATATCTGCTGCTGCCATGCAGAGAGCACGAAATAAACAGAGAAGGGGAATAAAATTTTGGTTATTGTTGTGTGTAGGTTCTGTTTATTTGTGTTCGGATCAGTTTATGGATCTTAGAACCTCCTGAGTTTCTTTCTGTTGTTTGGGTCATCGGTTTATGGATCCTAGAACCTCCTGAGTTTGGTGTACCCCTAAATGTACCGTCTCCTTAATAAATTCAAAAGAGACTACATCCTGTAAAGCAATGAATGTTGATACTAATTTAATTTACCATCCCACAGTACAAAGTAATCAACTGATATTACCAGTAATTCCATCCAGGTGCCAAAGTAAACCACATTTTAGATTTTTATAATCAACCGAAAATACATCAGCTACAACAAAAACAGTTATGCGTGCATAGTATATAAATTTGATTTTGTGTTTCGAAGAAGAGTATCCATTGCAATGTAAACCTGGAAACACAACTCACCTCAAGTGCAGCATACATCAGGACACCTACTTCTTCAGTCAAGTGCAGTAAAAGACCGTTTGTAGAACCTGTTTACTCAGAGTTGAACATTAGAGACAAATATTATGCTCTACTATGGTTGTACAGGATCACTATGAACCTCCCTACCATTTGAGTAAGCTGAACCTTGGCTTCAAATACTGACATCACCAATTAAAATTCAGATAAAAAGTAAGGTCCTAGAACTCAACAAATTATGCATATTTAAGTGGAGGAAACTCCAAGCTTGTGTCCAGGGTTATCTATCTCCACGTTTAGATAAGTAAGATCATGCAAATAGCAAAACTCTGCTCTTCAAAGATACTGGACTCCAACCTTTCAGTACATTGGTAAAGCAGTCATCATATCATACATATGCCTTCTAAATCTTCCATGCTTCTAAATGAAGATTAAAATAGAATGATGCACACAGCATCGACACAATAATTATAAAAGAGAAAACTTCATGAAGGTTTTTCTGAAGTGCATGGATTAGCCAGTTCAGCTGTTAGGATGTTACATGGTTCACAAACCTATCGTCATGTATCCCATCTCCGTCTTTTGTACTGTCACCATCACCTACGCAGCGACGTTACTATGGCAGCAAGTAAAACAGTACTTTACTTCTGACAGTTATGTGCCTAGCTGTACCCCAATTAACCTGTATGGAAAACCAAAAGAAAAAAATGAGGGGCAAATTAAGCAACACCAGAGAACTTCGTTACCAAATCACAAACAGCGGCAATCTGACAACCAAAGCACAAGATCGCAGTAAAAATGAGCACTAACGAAGAATCTGTAAACAAGATGGTGAGCAGAAAACAGAACCACATAAAACAGAGGCAAAATATAACCATGACATTATCAATCTCCACATGACATGGTTTCGTAGTTTGCAAACTATCCCTCCGTTCCATAATAAGTATCGTGGTTTTAGATCAAACTAGCCCTGCTGTTACCATTTGCAGTTTATACACAAAAGAAGTAATTGCTGCAGTTGTCTCTTCATTTTCAGATCAAAGTAGCAGTGACTTCATGCGATTTAACAAGGAAATGTTTGATCCATTGATCTCCAGAAAATGATATATATTGGCAATGAACAGTGGAGGGGGTAGTTACCCTTCTTGCATCATTAGACACGATCGAAACACATAATTACATCACTAAACACATCGATTTGCCACTTTTATGCTATAATGAACAGCAGGTCTAAGGTGTCAATGCCAAAACTGTTTTTGTGAGGGCATATGCCACATCAATTTCCCCTCAGCAAGCGGCCGCATAGTCTTCAGTAAGGTGTCAATGCCAAAACTGTTCTATTATATCCTGGAGGGCCGGCTCATATGACACATCAATTTGCTAAATTTATGTTATAGCCTGGAGGGCCGGCTAATATACCACATCAATTTGCCACTTTTATTTTATAATGAACAGCAGGTGTAAGGTGTCAATGCCATCACTAAACACATCATATGATCTAAGGAATGGCAACATCAACATATCAGGGTTCAGAAATATAATTATCAGTTTCATAGAAGTTAGCATTTACCAACGACCAAACTGGCATGTAACAGGCTTACAGGCATACTACAGAAAATAACCAACATCTAGTTTGGCAAAGAACACCAAAACAGGAAGTACCAGCTTAGTACAGAGTGAAAACTCTGTTGCACCATACACAAGTAACCAATTTTCTTAGCCCCTTTTTGGTTCAAGTAACACAGGACTATGATGGAACCTAAAAGCCAATCAAATGAAATGGAACATGCATGATAGAGAAATTTTGGCATGAAAGCAGATCATAGTGATACATTTATTTAGGTGGAAAACAACACAGTAGTATTCTTGGTTTTTCTGGTTATCATGATCTTACACAGAAGTCAGAGACGTAAATATATCCATGGACTTATCATTTTCAGGGATCTTCTATAAGGAATGACAACATCAACATATCCAGGTTCAAGAATAAAATTATCAGTTTGACAGGAGTTAGCATTCAGCAATGACCAAACTGGCATGTAACAGGCATACTACAGAAAATAACCAACATCTAGTTTGGCAAAGAACACCAAAACAGGAACTACCAGCTCACTACGGAGAGTGCAAATTTGTTGCGCCATACACAAGCAACCAATTTCCTTAGCCCTTTTTTGGTTCAAGTAAATCTGAAATTACTTGGCATTTCCCCTCTGCAAGCTGCCGCATAGTCTTCAGCGAGGTGTGGTGCAGATTCCTTGTAAGGGCATATGCACTTCTTGATGAAATACTTCTCAGGCCTAGTGACTGCAGTATAGAAGCTCCAGTCGCGATCGAGCAATCTGTTTTCCTTGAGAAACTTTAGAACATAGCACCGGGGCTTGATCCGGCCCTCCAGGCTATAATAGAGGAATACCGGCCGATGAGCAATGTACCCCGGTTGCAAGCCCACCTCAGAGACAAGGAACTCGAACCTGCGCTGCAGGATGTCCTTTGACCTATTCAGCAACATTGGAGCCATAGACAAAGCAACGACCACCTCAGCATCCGACCAACCGAACGTCTTCTTCAGGTAGTCCACTTTGTTGGCGATCTTCTCCTCGCTGAGGAATGCGACAGCCTGTATCGCAACCTTGAACATCCCCGAGCCACGGGGCACGCCCAGACCTTCGGCGCGCGCCACCATTGCCTGGACGCGTTCCAGTTTGTTGCCGAGCAACCTCGGCTCAGAGATACACAGCTTGGTAATGTCGCAATCAGCTAGCCCGCATTCCCGCAGGAACATGACATTGGGCTTGACCACCTTGTCGAGGTCCGATGAGAGAAGGTAGCATGCGCGCTGGGACGCCCGGAGGAAGCTGTGGAAGGAGCCGAAGAGGGGCAGGTAGTACTCCAGCTTGGGGACTATGGATCTGCGGCGGAAGCGGCTGTGGACAAGCGAGACGAGGCGGGCGATCTCAGGGCGCGACAGGCCGAGGCCGGCGAGGCCGTCGACGACGGGGGCCAATGTTCTCTCCACGCCGGCGCAGAGGAAGAGCGGGTCTTTGGCGACGACGGCGGCGGCATCGGCGCCGGAGAGGCCGAGGCCGGCGAGGAAGGCGAGGACGGCGTCGGGCTTGGCGGGGGAGTTGAGGTGGGAGAGCTTCTTGGAGGCCTTGAGGGCTTGGGGCCGGGTGAGGCCGCAGGCGTCGACGAGGTAGTCCTCAACGGCGAATCCTTGGGTCGGGGAAATGGGGGCAGCGGCTGCCGCCGCAGAGAGGAGCCGGTGGAGTGGGGAGATGGCAGAGGTGGAGGAGGAGGAGAGGATATGGGACACGATGCGGTGCCGGAGATGGAGCATGGCGCAGGCGGCGGCGGCGGCGGCGGCGAGGAAGATATTTCCGATGGGAATTGCAAGGTTGCGACGGAAAGTGCGCGGCTTTGGCTCTGCCGATCTCTCTCGAGGGTCCTGGGGCCGAACAAGCATTATCGGAACCGGCATAGCACTAACATTTTTACTTTCTTGTTACCTATTAAATGATTGGTTTCTTTTACGCAAATGTTTTATTTTTAAAATCATTTTCTATATTTGAATTCCTAAAAACAAGATCTTTAGAACAAGACCAATGTTCAATATTTCTAAGCGTGGTTTGAATTTTTCCGTTTCATTCGCTTTGGCATTTCAAAAAAAAATGGAATTAACTCATTTGAAAAAACTCATTCCACTTTGTTTAAAAAACTGATTTCACAATTAAGAAAACAAATTTGAGTATTTCGAAAATGCAAATTTAACTCATTCTAAAATAGATTTAACCCATTTTGGAAAACTAATTTTATTCATTTTTAAAACATTGGTTTCACTCGTATCAAAACACATATTTAAGCCATTTCAAAGAACTGGTTTCGCTCATTTCGAAAAGGTGGTTTCGCTAATTTCAAATAACTAAATTCACTCGTTTTGAAACATTGATCTCACTTATTCCAGAACACATATTTCACTCGTTTACAAAAACAATTTCACTTTGTTCAGAAAACAGATTACGCTCGTGTCAAAAAACAAATTTAACTCAACATTTGCCGGTATTGCCTGATGGTTATTAATATTTCCCTTGCGTTGTCCATCAGAGCCCTCGTCAAATCTTGAGCATTGTCAACGGTTTTAAGACAGACTAGATAGTTGCATTAATTCAAACTTACACCCCATCGATTGATCCAAGTTTCACATTAACAGAAACAACATCATCGCATTTATCATCTATATAATGCTAGACTGACATCATTCAAACACTCTGAATTTCTGTTTTGACGTGCACATATTGTAGCTTCAGCACTTCGAAATCATAGAGATCAGAACAGAAGCCCACGGAGCAGACAGTATCAGGATAGCAACAATTAATTTCAGCGATGCTTCCTGGGCTGGGCTGCATCATTCGCCTTGGTTCGACTGCTTCTGGCAAGGAAGACGTCAGTGCTTTCCCTCAAAAAAAAAAAAAAGAAGACGTCAGTGCCAGTGTGACGCCACGAGTTTTGCTGCAGGTCGAATTTTTTTGTTATGGTCTTGATGAAAAAATGAAGTAAATAGAATGAACCGAAGATACATGTTCAGTTTATTAACTGCAGTAGAATACAAGTAAAGAAGAACTGACTGTAAGAAACAAGCTGATTACTGAATGTGGATCAGTGTGGAGAAAGAACTGAATTTATATGTCAGATACTACTGGTACTGGATGTGGATGCTCTTTTGTAACGCCAACATGCACACACTGATACATATATTATTGATTATTTAACAACAATGCCAAACAAGCCAAGCATTGATACCGATGAATCGGCTTATATACAAAAAGGAAAAACAAAACACCCGAGCTGAGGCACATTGGATATATGCATCATAACGGTATAGAATGCCTTCACAGTTCCTCCAGGGCTACCAGCTGCAGGAGATACGGTGTAGGCAGTGGCGAATCTAGCACGGAAATGAAAGGTAGGCTCAAAGCAAGTTCCTAGGTCTAATTAGTAATGCATTGTAATTATTGGATGTAAAACACCTTGGTATAAATGGCAAGTATAGTATATTTAGTTGAAATAGGATTTTTGGAGGGTAGGCTTCAGCCTATTGAAGCCCCCCTGGTAGAATCGCCACTGGGTGTAGGAATACATGATTGATTATATTACTGTTGCGTGGAGATGCCAAAGCCAAATCCAGTGCCTTGCAGTGCTTGTTGGACGATTGCATCGAGCCGTGCCGCCATCTCCGGCGTCATGGTGTTGATCCAGTCACCGGACACCCCCTTCCTGAAGAAGGAATGGTTCATCACGGGTCCGTCCTTCAACTTGTTGCCGCTCTGGTTCACCTCCAGCTTCTTTAGCTTGTCCAGGCTACAGAGCTCCAAGATGGCATCCATGACACCGGCTTTCTCCTCCGCCTCAGAGAAGGGGCACCCCAAAAACTCCGCCAGCCTCCTAAGATTACCATGCGGGTCTCGCAGCAGCTCCTCATACTTGAGGAACAGCACCTTGTCAGGCCTTCTCCGGCTCTCCTCCCAATGCTCGAGGGCGTGGCGCCAATAAGGGCCCGCGCCTGTGCGGCCCTCGCAGAACAAATCGAACACCTCCTCGAACTGGAGCTGCTCGGGGTTTCGGACGTAGGTGCGCATGAACCACCACCACGAGACGACCACGTCCTTGGGGTCCCGGCAGATGTAGACGATCCGGCACCCGCTGCCATCGCCGCTGATGTGCTCCGGCAGCAAGGACAAGGGGAAGTGGGTGCCGAAGATGCGCGGCGAAGGGTACGCCTCGACGATGCCCCGCGCAACGTCGACCGGTTGCCGATAGATTGCGTGGATGAATTCGACGCAGCCATGTGGGTTTTTGTGCAAGAGAGGGTGCTCGCGGCTGGACGGCGGGTGGACATCACGATGCACGGTGGCGAAGGCCAGTGATTTAAGCCAGGTGGTGCCGGACTTGGGGCAGCTCACCAGGAAGATGTCCGTTGGCTTGGGCTCGAAGTGGTCACGGACAGCCGCCAGGGCCGACAGGTGCCACTCCGGGAACCAGTACCCACGGTACTGTCGCCTCTGCGAGCCGGCGGGCGGCAGCAGTAACCGCTTCTCGACGGGCAGCGACTGGATGAGCTCAGTGAGGTTGTCAGCACCGTTCGTCGCCGGCAGCGCATCAGCGAGGCAGCTACGCTCGTGTTTTTTCTCTGCTACATGGGCCATCTTGTGCCTATTACAAACCGGTCGTAGGAGTAAGTGCAAGTGGATGTCTGATGAGCAGATATCAAGGAGCAAGCTAGGCATAAATACATCTAGCCGTGCAGTTGGTTGCGGGGTCTCTTTCATCTTTGTTAGTACAAACTACAAAGTGAAGGCATCTCTCCTTCTCATGTTGGGCGTGGGAATTTTCTATTACTAAATAGTTTGTCCCACTATCCAATTATATATGATGTGAATTACTTTAAAACATCTCAAACTTGCTCGCATGTGATTCAGCAGATTCATGGGGCCAAAATAAATGTGATTTGCTGCTTTTTATCTTGTACACCGGAGACAAGATAATATTGAAAATGCAGATTTCAAGGGGGTGGGTGTGGACCGAAGGGCCAAATGTCCGATCCGAGCCCGCAGCTACTGTATGGATGAACTTTTAAATTGACTAGAAATGATGTGGTGGCACAGAGATACAGCTAGCAGATCCTCAAAAAGAGATTCTTTGAAATGTGCATCCAATGCATACTTTTTGCGGCATATAACTCCCATTTTATTGGTAAAATTAATGATCAAAGTAAGGCCTAAGAATATGAAGTGGCCTTGTATTCAAAACGGTGGGAGTAATGTGAATTTGTATATCCTAAAACATTCTCGTTTGTATGCAGATTAAAATTTCCCAATTTAGTATCATCAAATTCTTTTTCCGAGAAGATTCATAATTTGTAGGAATTAGTATAATTAAATTTCTCGGAAATGGTATAGTGGATTATTAGCTTTCCACTGAAAATCTGAATACGTGCAATATCGTGAAAATCACTGAATGCTTTCACTACAAAATCCCAGAATTAGTATAATGAAATTCTTAAATTTGTTAGAAGAGCCATAATTTCATAGAGTTTGCATAATGAGATTTCTTGGGATTACTATCATGCAATTTCTTAGTTTTCGACTTAAAATTTAATTTACAAATAATTAAATGCCATAACAATCATTGGATATTTATCTAAACTTACTAGAAATTAGTATCCTGAAATATTTGAAATTTCTGAACTTGGTAGAAAAACTAGAACTCATGATAAATGCATTTGTGGTTGATCAATAGTCTTTCTCAGTGTTTTTTCCCAAGCTTAAGATTAACCATTGTCTCATTCAAAACGTCAATCATAAACGCATTGTAGACATACCTGGTACATAGCTCCCAACTCAAGTAATCCGAAGTTGGAAAGAGTTCGTCATCTCAAACGGAGATAAAGATGGCAATTAGTACCTGCAGCTTATGAGGAGATAACAATCTCGATTTCAGTTTCAAGTTAGCCACTCAAAAGATATATAAACAACAGCTGATATCATAACTCTGAACAGTTTGTCTATCAGTTTGCAGTTCGGCACCGGCAAATATCAGCAGCAACCATTGTCCTGCTAAAAAATTCAACACAGTGCATCTTAGGAATTACATTTCAGTAGGCGGTACAAGACTACCTGACATGGCCGCAACCCTTGCATCTCATCAGCAAGTTCAGCAAGTGTCTTGGCGAAGCACTAAAACCAAACACGTAACAGCAACACCTGATGCATCCATCGAATCTTATGTGTGGTAAAAAATGCTAATCAACTGGAGCAAGTACCAAATTCGACGAGCATCCATTAAGGGCGATCAACATCAGGAGCACTCCAGGCCAAACAAATACATTGATCGAACAGAGTCCTGGCCGGCCGGAGACATGGTTAACTGATTATGAGCCACTCAAAGATACAAACAACAGTTGGTATCCTAAAAGTTAAGAACAGTGCATCTGTCCTTTTGGGGTTAGGTAACGACAGCAGCCGCTGTCCTAAAACAAATTCAGGACACCGCATCTTAACTAGGCATCACCTCATTTCAGTAGGCGGTACAGTAGGTTTTTTTTATTATTTTTAGAAAAGGAGGATGACCACCGGCCTCTGCATCTGGGCGATGCATGCAGCCACTTTATTAATTATTCTCATAAGACCTTACAAAGTCATACAACAGCAAGACTAAAGCCACCGTCTAAACAACAACTGTCGCTACACCTATCCAATTGATGAAGGGGCGCAGATAGTCTGGGCCTAATACCAAACAGACATCGCAGCCAAACCTAAACATCTAAGACATGAGGTCCCAACCAGGACGCCTGCTGAGTATGGGGCACCTCCCAGTCCGGCGCACTCCTCAACCAGGACGCCTGCCGGGTAGGAGGCCGCCGCAGCCATCTGCCACCAATCCATCTTCAGAGTTGTACTGTTGCATGTACCATGCCAGGTCTCTCTGCCATCGACGCCACCACGACGCCCGACAGCGTCGTCCTCCTGCGCGAGTCCATCCTCCCACAGCGAACTCCGAATCTGCACTGCGCCACGCCGTCAAGATCCGTCGCCATCAGTGTGTAGGATGAATCACCGCTCCACCAAAGAATCCGTCCTCTGGTCCCTCGATCACGTGTGTACCTCCAAGAATGACGCCCCCAAGGGAGAAACGACACCAGAGCGCCGCCGTCATCCGATCATCCGATCTAGGTGATCGGATCTAGGGTTTCCCCCGGAGGTAGCAGAGAGTGGCCTTGAAGTTCTTCACGGCGATGCCTTCAAGAAGGGAACTACGCAGATAGCGCCGCCACCGCCGGCCTTAGCAGACGCCGAAGGCAAGTTTTCACCCAGATCCGTTCAAAGGGATCCAACTCTCGTGCACGGGCCGCCGTCACCACCAGCACCACCAGGGAGAATCCTAGAGCACCGGCAGATCAGCGAGCCGCCAGCACCACCGCATCCAGATCGCTGGCCACGCCGGGCCGCCGCCATCCCCCGCGCCGTCCGGGTCAGAGACGGAGCCGCCGACTGCGCACAGGGACCACTGCCGCCTGCACACGCCAGAGCGTCGCCGAGAGCCCAGCGCCCGCCACCGCTTGCCGAGGGCCGCCGCCACGCACAACCAGCCAGCCGACCACCTCCGGCGGAGGAGGAGGCCACCACAGCCACACTCGGGGCCGGAGACCCCGGCTTCCTCGTGCTGCGGGACTAGCCCAGGAAGCCGCAAACTGACGTTGGAGACCTAGATCGGGCGCGTCCACCGCCGCCGCCACCCGCTGCCCTTGACCGTCCGCCATCGCAGTTGCAGATCCTGGCCGCCGCGTCCCCGCGACGCTGCCATTGAACGGACGGTGCGGAACGCCGCCGCCTCGATCCGATCTATGGCCGAGGAGATCCACCGCCGCTGCCACGCCACACGGGCTTTGCCCGGCGACGCCTCCGACAGCGGCGGCGGGAGGGAGGAGCTTGGTGTGGAGGACGCCTTGAGCCGGCCGGCGGGGGCTGCCCAGGTGCGACCCGGCGTGGCCGCACGGGAGCAGGGGTCAGGCCTTTTTTCTTCTCGCGAGATCCGGTCGAGGAGGATTGTTTGCTAAGACGTGTTAATCCCCTCTCGGTTTGGTGGATGGCCTCCTCAGTTTTCTGGTTAATAAATTTTTAGCAGGCGATATCATTTGGCCAGGTAGCATAGGGCCACTCAAGGAATGTTCTTCACCACTTGCTCCTGGGCTGCATCATCCACCTTGGATCAACTGCTTCTGGCACGGAAAATATCAGTGCCAATATGCCAGATGATGATGCCTAGAATGCCCCGAGCTTTGCTGCTTCTGCTGAGGGAGCATGCAATCGCTCTTTTTTTTTGCAACAATCTATCATATTTTCCTTTTTTTTATTTCATATTCCCTCCGTCCCAAAATAAGTGTCTTAGTTTTGTACTAACTTTAGTACAAAGTTGTACTGAAGTTGAGACACTTATTTTGGGACAGAGGAAGTATAACATACCATGGTCGAAATCTGTAGTTAGTCTTGACAGAAATATTAAGTAAATAGAATGAACTGAAGATACAATTTTAAGTTATTAACTGCAATCTTCGGTGCTACCTTCTTTTTTCCAAGGGATGGGGTTGATAACTAAAGCAGAACTAGCTGCAAGAAACAAGCTGAATATTGGATGTGAATCAGTGTGGAGAAAGAACTGAATTTAAATGTTAGATACTACTGGATGTGGATACTCTTTTCTTTTGCAACATGTAGATACTTAAATCTTGGTAGCTGGAATGTATAAACTATATAAACATAAACAGCTGTGCCACAACACAATGCTGGTTTCTGCAAGGGCACGCCTAATAGCACCAGGCAGAGGGACATGTCTGCACCTAAACAAATGTGTAGCCAGAACACAAAACTGAATTTATATACAACAGAATCATGGGGGGGCTAGTATATAATAATAACTTAATTTTGTGTTCCAAGAAAAGTGGTCATTGCAATGTTAACCAAAATCACATATGCAATTTTGACCTGACGCATCAATCGAAACACCCACTTCTTCAAACAGAAACTAATGTTTAATAGTCTGAACTGATCATTAGAAACCTCAAACCACTTGCAGCATCCATCATTTCAAAGTCATAAAAATATACTCATGCTTAATGTGGTAATTCAGAATCACCATATTATGCTTCAGTGCAACAGAAAATTTAAATCAGACTAACTTGTTTTTCTTTTACTGAGAGATAGTTAGTTGTAACTTCTGCATAAACATGATTCTGATCCCCGTTAAAAATACTCCCTCCGTCCCAAATAAGTGTCTCTAAAGTTGAGACACTTATTTTGGGACGGAGGGAGTATCAAGCTATCTTAACTATTAATTTTGCTCAAGTAAAACTCTTTTAAGAAAAGTTTATGAATCTTAACAGCAGGGTGATTTTTTCGTACCGATACCCATCTTATCTGAATATGTACTATTCATCACCTAGGTATATATTCTGTGTTCACTGAATATATACTATTTCTCATCTTGTCGGTCATCAGCTGCAGTTTGCAGCTTTTAGACAATACAAGTAGTTGCTGCAATTTTCTCTTCTTTTTCAGATCGAAATGGCTGTGATCTTTCATGTGTTCAAACAGGAAAAATGTTTGTATATAATGGTATGGTAACAGCTGCGGGGTTAAACACAGCCAGAACACATATACATCACAAAATCACAACAATTTGCCACTCTTTAGGTTATAGAATGGGCAACCAGTAGAAGGTCTCGGTGTATCTTAAGTCTAACCTAAATATAAAACAATGTTAGTACTAATTGACATACAGTAGAACCTAAAAGACAAGGAAATGTAAATGAACATAAATAAATTTTGGCATGGAAGCAGATCGTACTGATACATTTTGGTGGAAAACGACACCGCATTACTCTTTTGGTTTCTGGTTTCGTGAATGCTGGGGTCATCATAAAATTGGTCCAACCACACATCCGATTTCCATGATCTTCAATGGAAGTCGAAAACACAAATATATCCATGAACTTCTCATTTACAGAGTTGTAATCTAAGGAATGACAACATCAACAAATAGGGGTTCAGGAAACAAATTATCAGTTTCATAGGGAGTTAGCATTTAGCAACAAACATACTACAGAAAACAGCCAACATCATGTTAGGCAAAGAACACCGAAACAGGAAGTACCAGCTTACAGACAGGGTGATAACTTTGCTGTGCCATAGGCTGTAACCAATTTCCATAGCCCTTTTTTGTTCATGTAAATCTGAAATTAGTAGGCACTTCCCCTTTGCAAGCTGCTGCATAATCTTCAGCAAGGTGTGGTGCGGCTTCCTTGTGAGGGCATATGAGCTTCTCCACAAATACCTTCTCAGTCATCATGACTGCAGTATGGAAGCTCAGCTCGCGATCTACTAATCCATTTTCCTTGAGGAACTTCAGAACATAGTACCTGGGCCTGACCCGTCCATCCAGGCTAAGACAGAGAATTATCGGTCGATGAGCAACGTAAACGGGTTCCAGTCCCACCTCAGAGAATAGGAACTCAGACCTACGCTTCAGAGATTCCTTGGACTTCCTCAGCACAAACGGAGCGCCACACACAGCAACGCGCACTTGGGCATCAGACCACCTGAATGTATTCTTCAAGTAGTCCACTTTGGCGGCGATCTTCTCCTCAGTGAGAAACGCGACAGCCTGTAGCGCTAGCCTGAACATCCCAGCACCACGAGGTACACCTAATCTTTCAGCACATGCCACCATTGCGCCGATGCGCTCCGGGTTGGTGGTCAGCATCCTCGGCACAGCGATACACAGCTTGGCAATATCACAAGCACCTAGCCCGCAGTCCCTCAGGAAGGCAACATTGGGCTTGACCAACTTATCGAGGTCCGACGACACAAGGTGGGATGAGCGCTTGAGCAGCCGGAGGAAGCTGTGGAAGGAGCCGAAGAGGGGCTGGTAGTAGCGCAGCTTGGAGACGATGTTTCTGGAGCGTAAGCATTCGGGGGCGAGGGAGACGAGGCGGGCGATGTCAGGACGCGAGAGACCTAGGCCAGTAAGCCCGACGACCTTAGGGGCCAGTGTTTGGTCCACTTTGGCGCATAGGAGCCGCGGGTCTTTGCCGACGACGGCGGCGACGTCGGCGCCGGAGAGGCCGAGGCCGGCGAGGAAGGTGAGGACGGCGTCGGGCTTGGTGGGGGATTTGAGGTGGGAGAGCTTGGTGGAGGCCTTGAGGGCTTGGGGCCGGGTGAGCCCGCAGGTGCCGACGAGGTACTCCTCGATGGCGAAGCTGCTAGGGTTCGGGGAAATGTGGGGCGACGCGGTGGCGGAGAGCAGGCGGCGAAGAGAGCAGATGGGAGAGGTGGAGGGCGAAAATAGGAGACGGGAAACGACGCACTCACGGAGGCGGAGCATGGCGTACCCGGCGGCGGGGACGGCGGCGGCGGCGGCGGCGGCGATGGATTGCAATGGCCTCTCCGTGTCGTGGTTAGTCAGAATGGGCTCAACTTCTATTTCTCTGTGTGCGTGGGCTCCATTTTCATCATCCATTTTCTTCCCTTTTTTTTATAAACTTCTTCTCCTTTATTCATTCATAAGTAAAGTAGGATCGTTTACAAGTAAAGGGAAAACCTTGTTAGGGGCATTATCCATCCAAACACTCGGAAAAGAAAATCTAACTAACCTTGCTAGTTCATGAGCTACTCGATTACGTTCCCTATTACAATGATCATAAATGACATGGGAAAAACCTAATGACATGAAATAACAGTGGTCTATAATGGACGAAGCGATTGAAGAAGAGTAGCCTTGGCTCAACGCATTCACCACCTCCACACTATCCGAATTCACTTCAATCTTACTACATCCGACGGTATTAGCAAAATTCAAACCAAACCTCACTGCAATTGCTTCTGCTGCGAACGAGTCGAAGCAAAGGTCCATCTTTTCATTAGCAGCCGCTATAAATTTCCCCCTATGGTCCCGGATAACTGCTCCAAATGTTGCTGCGAGTGTGTCACTATCAAATCCCACATCAACATTTAATTTCACGTAACCATACTTTGGTTTCAACCAAGCATCTGAACGGACGTGAGCCTTTGGGCTGTAAGAGATGGTATAATTTGCTACTAAGCCTCTCACTGACATATTGATTTGATATGCACTTTGAGTTTCTTTGTCATGTGTCAATTTTCGCCTTTCATACCACAAATCCGAAGCCGTCGTTGCCATCGTTTCTCTGAACTTCGGCAAGCCCAACACTTGGATTTGTTGTTCTGGAAGGCACAGAAGATATGCCAACACAAGCTCACCTGCCTTGTCAACTTCCAGAGCCTGTTTGATAACAAGCTCAAGACCGAGCATCTTCCACACGTCAATTGCCAATTTGCATTCGAACAACATATGTCTTATGTCATCAGGCCCCTGGTTACAGGCTGGGTAACTCGGATTTATTTTCAAGTGCTTATTAGCCAGGATAGATCGACATGGAATAGCACTCTGGAGCGCGCGCCACATAAATATTTTTATCTTTGCTGGGCAGACTAAGTTCCATACCGAGTCCCATGTATAAGATGGGTTTGAAGCTCCAGCCGTTGATTCCATTTTCTTCCCTTGTTCTAAACAAAGTCCATTTCTTCACTTTCCATTGTTTTATTTTTCTTTAATTTACCTATGTCTCCTCCACATTTTTATTTAATTATTTTGTGTCATATATTTTGTTTATTTATCCATTTCCATTTTTATTTTTCACTACAAACAAATGTGCAGTACTTTCTTTTTCCTTTGACGCTGCTTATAAAAATGGAGAAAAACCTTACATCTAATAGAAAATTTGTTCTACAATTAATTTTAGTTAATTTCAAAAAAATATGTTTTATGGAATAGTTTGCTCATTTTAACAAAATATTCTTGTTCTGATGAAATGATTCTTACAACCATACCAATGATATACATAAACAAATACCATAGACAACGAATATATCTTAAGAAAGACTATCATCTTTTTTCTTTTGCATTAATATAAAGATGGAGAATATTTTTCACTAACAGATACTTTCTTCTCGGCATTAGCTTTTATTAATGCAAAAAAATAATAGGTTTGTATTATTTTTTCTGTTTGATGATATAATTATTAGAATGTAGTGAAAAAATTATTTGATTTACATAAATAAAATAATTGACAATGCCATAATATGTTGTTCTGATGACTACGATGAGCTTGAGTTGTCACATCATCATTGCTTGTTCTCCTTTGGGTTGGATAGACCGAGAATCCACCCTCCCCCCTCCTCACTTCGGGGCATAAGGAACATACCCGCTTGGGTATTCTTCCTATCGTTTTTGTTTTCATTCAACTTTGTTTTTACTTTCTCAATTTATTTAATTATTTTCTTGGTTATCCCTTTTCCAGCTTTTCCTAATTTTTACCTTTTTTCCATTTTTGATCACTTTTCACACAAAAAAATGTTCTCCTCCATTTCTAGATTATTTTTTTGCTTTATGTTCATTAAATTTATATTATTACCTAAAATACACAATAAAATTTTATATTTAACCTTACTTATAAAATGGTCATTTTTATTCACTAATTAATACTATATTATTATATCAACACTAGTATTTTATTATTTTCGAGAAAAAGTATGTTTTGTCAATTATGATTTCATATGATCATTTTTATCAAAAATAATAACTATTTTAACTTTTTTACATATGCAAAAAAATCTTAGACTTCAAAGAATGTCATGAGGAAAATTTTACAGAATAAACCAATATTTCCGTGAAAAAAATAGAAATATAGAAAAACACTTTTTTTACAGGTTGAACATTTCTATTAGTCAAAACAAGTAGAGTAAACATTTTATTTGACATATATGTTCATTTTACTTCGTAGACGAAAAAATTCAGAGATATCAAAATATATTTTTAAAATATTTATTGGGCATAGCTTCAAATTTTGGTTTCATTTTCTATAAATTTTATTTATTTTATATACCATGGTCTAACCAATATATTATTTTCCTATAAAGTAAGAAGTACAAGAAAAATAAAATCTGCATGCGCTAAATGTTTTTTCACATTGTTTTCTGTACTAC
>NC_041390.1:16507490-16524330 GCF_002162155.2 Triticum dicoccoides
CACACACACACATAACGTACACAGAACACTAAACACCTCACCATCAGACCCACTTAAAACATCTAATCATTCAATTTAATCTAATGCGGTAATAAAATGACATTTAACCATTACATCCGGCGGACCATGTAGCGAGCGGACTAAAGGTTCACCCATGTCTCCACTGCCCACCTCCAATCGCCGAAAACAACCACCCCTGATAATGTCTACAATATCCACAACTAAAACTCTAGTTCTCACAACAAAAACTCAAGTTGACACACAAAAATGTCACCGGACGAGTACTCCCAAAATGAGCAACAAAAAGAATATTAGCATTACACAAATTTACGGGGCATGATGCTTGTTGCATCTTGCGAACATATATGCGCATATAAAGCTAAACCGCTGATGAGATGCTCCCGGGCAAGTAATGTTTGCGGAACAAAGGAGCCATCACGGTTAGATCAACATCATATAAATAAAATATAAAGAAATACATGAAGCACAATTACTTCAATATCCCAGCTTAGCTTACAAAAGGCACTACATATGTTGCACGTTTCCCAATAGTCCCATGAAGGGCTTTGCAATATCTTGATCTAAGGAAAACAACAAGATAACTTTTTTGTCAAAATCCACTAATCACTGATTAACTTTAATATAACAAAGTGATTTGTCAACAGAATTAGTTAAACCCAGTCTCAAACTCTCAATGTTCTGAAAACATAAGAACTCATGTCATACATATGCTGGTGTGGTAAAGGAAAATATTGATAAAATAGCTCTAGCTCTAAAGAGTCTAAACTGGCGCGTATGAAAAATGGCCGAGATTGCACCTTCTATCTACTCTGGCCCTAAGCCCCAATTTAGTTTTACAAGCCAAAGCATGAGAAAACAACAGAAGAGAAATCGAGCTTGCAAATTTAAAATATGGTTTAACACAAGACATGTTTGCTTATTTCATGATATCGAACGGCTTACATTTGAGTTAAGGCAGATAGTAACTTTTAAGCCATGCCACTGAAGAATAGGGACGCCAAACAGAATACGTAACTTGCTGTGACTTGATACAAAACACATCGGCATGTTAATCTGTAAAAATGCTATTACTGGATACGTCTCAGCACAACATCACATCTATCATCGAACATTAAACATACAGTATTCAAACACATGGTATTTCTGGTTGCAAGTTCTGAAATCTACATACTGTAGCTTCTTCCACATGGGAAATCATAGATAGAGATCAGAACACCAATGCATGGAGCACACAGCATCCAAATACCAATAATTTCAGTCAAATTCAGGATCGTTACAAGTGGAGCACCTCTAGGTCATTATGCCAGAGCACCAAACAGATTTCCAGCCAAAAGCTCCATTGCCACGATACCTACTACAACTCCCCTATCAGAACAGAACACCATTGATCATGCGCAAAATTATGTTGGTGAGACCTGATGGTCACCGCCAGTGGAACACAGGGAATCAGAAACTGAAATACGGGTTTCAGGAGATAATCAGGCATAACTGCAACACGAATTTGAAAGGAGTTCATCTCTATTTGTCAAACAGAATTAAAGATGGCAATTAGTACTGCCTTCAGCTTATCAGCAGTTAACAATCTTGACTTCAACTTGGAATTAGACACTCAAAGATACAAACAACTTTTATATCCTAAAAATTCAGAACAGTATAGCTATCATTTTGAAGTTTGGAACTAAAAATATCAACATCAGTCATTGTTCTAAGACGGTTCAGGTAGGCATTACATTTCTCTTTTTGACGGAATAGGCGTTATATTTTAGCTGGCAGTACAGTAGGCATAGCCTTCTACCTCATGTAGTCATGTGTACAGTTGATAGTTCATTACCTTAGCCTTTGCATCCCATCAGCAAGCTTGTTTTGGTGGCGCACCAAAGCTATACATCTACCGGCATCCTCCTAGGCTCCTGGTACATGAATTTCAAGGTAGGCGGACCATGGTTCTATTCAGCCAACTGAACTTCCTTTTCTTCGCTGAATAGACAAAAAAAATCCTTTGAAAAAGGGTAAAGATATCAAAAGGCAAATGAGAAATTTATTTCTGAGTCTAACCTGAATATTAAACAAAGTTAGTACTAATTGACATACGATGGAACCTGAAAAACAATGAAATGGAAACTGAACATGCATGATAGATAAATTTCGGCATGAAAGCAGATCATACTGATACATTTCGGTGGAAAATTACACAGCATTACTCTTTTGCTTTCTAGTTTCATGGGTGCTGGTTTCAAGACAAAATTGGTCCATACACACATCCAATTTGCGTGATCTTCAATGGAAGTCGGAATCACATATATATTGATAAACTTCTCATTTACAGAGATCTTCTTTAAGTTATGATAACATCAACATATGGAGGTTCAGAAATCAAATAATCAGTTTCACAGGGTGTTAGCATTTAGCAATGACTAACTGGCATACTACAGAAAACAATCAACATCGTCTTAGGCAAAGAACACCAAAACAAGTAACAGCTTACACAAAGGGTGATAACTTTGTTGCGCCATACACTGTAACCAATTTCCATAGCCCTTTTTTGTTCATATGAATCTGAAATTAGTTGGCACTTCCCCTTTGCAAGCTGTTGCATAGTCTTCAGCGAGTTGGGGTGCAGCTTCCTTATGAGGGGATATGAGCTTCTCCACAAATACCTTCTCAGTCATCTTGACTACAGTATTTAAGTTCGGGTTGCAATCTAGCAGTCCATTTTGCTTGAGAAACTTTACAACATAGTATCGGGGCCTGACCCGGCCCTCCAGGCTAAGACAAACACTTATCGGCCGATGAGCAACATATGCAGGTTCCTGCCCCACCTCAGATAACAGGAACTCGAACCTGCGCTTCAGAGATTCCTTTGAGATGGTCAGCACCATCGGCGCCTTACAGACAACAATGCTCACTTGGGCATCAGACCACCTGAACGTATTCTTCAAGTAGTCCACTTTGGCGGCGATCTTCTCCTCAGTGAGAAATGCGACAGCCTGCAGTGCCCGCCTGAACATCCCAGAGCCACGGGGAACACCTAGTCTTTCAGCACATGCCACCATTGCGCGGACGCGCTCCGGGTTGGTGATGAGCATCCTCGGCACAGCAATACACAGCTTGGCAATATCACAAGCACCTAGCCCGCACTCCCTCAGGAAGGCAACATTGGGCTTGACCAACTTATCGAGGTCCGACGACACAAGGTGGGATGAGCGCTTGAGCAGCCGGAGGAAGTTGTGGGAGGAGCCGAAGAGGGGCAGGTAGTAGTGCAGCCTGGAGACGATGGCTCTACGCCGGAAGCGGTCCGGGGTGAGGGAGACGAGGCGGGCGATGTCAGGACGCGAGAGACCTAGGGGCCAGTGTTTGGTCCACGTTGGCGCATAGGAGCTGCGGGTCCTTGGCGACGGCGGCGGCGGCATCGGCGCCGGAGAGACCGAGGCCGGCGAGGAAGGCGAGGACGGCATCGGGTTTGGCGGGGGAGTTGAGGTGGGAGAGCTTGGTGGAGGCCTTGAGGGCTTGGGGCCGGGTGAGGCCGCACGTGTCGACGAGGTACTCCTCGACGGCGAAGGTGCTAGGGTTTGGGGAAATGTGGGGCGCGGCGGCGGAGAGGAGGCGAAGCAGAGGGGAGATGGCAGAGGCTGAGGAAGAAGAGAGGAGACGGGAAACGACGCACTCTCGAAGGCGGAGCATGGCGCAGCTGGCGGCGGGGATGGCGGCGGCGGCGGCGTCGACGGAGATATTTGCGATGGGAACTGCAACTGCAATTGCAAGTCTCGCTGTGGGTGTGTGCGGGCTCTATTAATTGGACCTCGATGCGCTTCCATGAGTTTTTTTTCTTTCGATATATGGGCCTCCATGAGTCATGAGTTTGTTTAGGGCTTCCTTTTTCTTTTCTTTTCTTTATGAGTCCAATAGCTTAGGGCCTGCCTCAAAAAAAAGTAGCTTAGGGCATGCACTTTCTTTAGGGGGTGGCCGCCGTGTCTGGTTAGGCCATCCCGGGAATCTTCCCTCCGTCCCTGTAAACATTGTGACGACTTAATAAAAGCTTGCGAGTTTGTCTCAAAAAAAAATCTATTGGCATACAAAATATCCACATAAGTACATGTAAAATAGCACTTTTATATAACTTGTGCGGAAGTTTTCAATATATTCTAATTTTTACATAAAAGAAAAAAGTTTTTTTAATTTATTTATACTTCATAGTAGTATAATAGTACTATTTTCGTTTTCAGTTTTTCTTCTTTAATTTAGGCTTATAAATAAAATGCTTCTACTTTTTTGCTTTGTACTGTACATGTATATTTTTTTTGTGCGGGAACAACACTCGTAGAAATCTACCATCTCCCCATGGTACCTCAGCAGCACAACACCGCATCATACAGCAATGAAACATGTGGAATTTCTGGTAAAAACTTTTGAAATCTACCAACTGTGGCTTCTGCCACAATGGGAAAGCATATGATAGAGATCAGAACAGCAATGCATGGTTTGGAGCACAAAGTATCAAATTTCCGTCGATTTAAGGATTGCTACCAGAGCAGCAACCAAATTCCCAGCCAAAAGCTCCAAAAATATCAAAAGCAGTCATTGTCCTAAAAGGATTCAGGCAGTATGCATCTCAGGCATTACATCTCAAAGATAGAAAGAGAAAAAAACAAAAGTAGTGTCGAAATAGCTGTTACGCTCTACTACGCAAGGAGGCTCGAATCTAAATAAAAACAACTTCTACAAAATTTCACTTTGTCCATCAGTAACTTCTACAAAATGTGTCATGATTTTTTTTGTACGGGTTACACCAAATTAAGATATCAAGAAATATGCATGGTATTTCAAGGATCAGCAAACCTCACTACCATTTCAGTAGGCTGGAGCTTGGGTTCAAATCTCAACACTCCAAAGAGTTATATAAGTAGGAAAATGGGAAGAATTGAATAAAATCTAACATATAAAGCCTCCTAGACTCCTAGGCAGAACCGATGGCTCCAGCGCACCGCACCACCCGAGGGAAAAAAAGCACCGCACTGCGCGTGGGAGCGAGGGCGCACCGCACCACACGAATGGAAAAAACACCGCACCGCGCGAGGGACGAAAACGGCATCGAACCCTAGCCCCTCACTCCTCCCTCCCTCATCCGCCGCCGCTCCCTCCCACCTCCTCCTCCTCCTTCTGCGCCGTAGGAGCCCCGCCGCCGCCTGCTACTCCTCCACCGCCTCGCCTCTTTCTCCTCCCCACCTTCCCATCGCTCGCGTGCAGGCCATCGTGGCCACGCGCTTCGCGGGCGAACCCGATCTCCAACGCCTGCTCCGGGTTCGCGCGGGACGGGCTCCCCTGCATCCTCCTCCTCGCGGCCGAGGACGACGCCTCCGGAGTGAGCTGCGGCGCTCGATTCGATCTGCGTGAGAGAGAGAGGATGAGAGGGAGAAGATGGAAGGAGAGAGAGAGAGAGAGAAAGAGAGAGAGAGAGAGGAAAGAGGAGAAGGAGGCGCGGCGTTGGATGGGAGAGGTGTTGGGGAACGTAGCAGAAATTCAAAATTTTCCTACGTGTCACCAAGATATATCTATGGAGAAACCAGCAACGAGGGGAAGGAGAGTGCATCTACATACCCTTGTAGATCGCTAAGCGGAAGCGTTCAAGAGAACGGGGTTGAAGGAGTCGTACTCGTCGTGATCCAAATCACCGGAGATCCTAGTGCCGAACGGACGGCACCTCCGCATTCAACACACGTACAGCCCGGTGACGTCTCCCACGCCTTGATCCATCAAGGAGAGAGGGAGAGGTTGAGGAAGACTCCATCCAGCAGCAGCACAACAGCGTGGTGGTGATGGAGGAGCGTGGTAGTCCAGCAGGGCTTCGCCAAGCACCGCGAGATATGAGGAGAAAGAGAGGTAGGGCTGCGCCAACAGGAGAAGAAACTCATGTGTTGGGCTGCTCCAATGCCTCCACTATATATAGGTGGAGAGGGGGCTGCACCCCCACCTAGGTTTCCACCCCTAGGGGGCGGCGGCCAGCCCTAGATGGGACTTGGAGGGGGCGGCCAAGAGGGGGAGAGAGGGGGCGCGCCCTAGGGTGGGCCTATAGGCCCATCTGCGCCTAGGGTTTCCCCTCTCCCCTCCTAGCTGCGCCTTGGGTAAGGGTGGGAGGCGCACCAGCCCACTCTGGGGCTGGTCCCTTTCCACTCTAGGCCCATGCAAGCCTCCGGGGCCGGTGGCCCCACTTGGTGGACCCCCGGGACCCTCCCGGTGGTCCCGGTACGTTACCGATAAAACCCGAAACTTTTCCGGTGACCAAAACAGGACTTCCCATATATAAATCTTTACCTCCGGACCATTCCGGAACTCCTCGTGATGTCCGGGATCTCATCCGGGACTCCGAACAACATTCGGTAACCACATACAAACTTCCTTTATAACCCTAGTGTCATCGAACCTTAAGTGTGTAGACCCTACGGGTTCGGGAACCATGCAGACATGACCGAGACGTTCTCCGGTCAATAACCAACAGCGGGATCTGGATACCCATGTTGGCTCCCACATGTTCCACGATGATCTCATTGGATGAACCACGATGTCAAGGACTCAATCGATCCCGTATACAATTCCCTTTGTCTAGCGGTATTGTACTTTGCCCGAGATTCGATTGTCGGTATGCCGATACCTTGTTCAATCTCGTTACCGGCAAGTCTCTTTACTCGTTCTGTAACACATCATCCCGTGATCAACCCCTTGGTCACATTGTGCACATTATGATGATGTCCTACCGAGTGGGCCCAGAGATACCTCTCCGTTTACACGGAGTGACAAATCCCAGTCTCGATTCGTGCCAACCCAACAGACACTTTCGGAGATACCTGTAATGCACCTTTATAGCCACCCAGTTACGTTGTGACGTTTGGTACACCCAAAGCATTCCTACGGTATCCGGGAGTTGCACAATCTCATGGTCTAAGGAAAAGATACTTGGCATTAGAAAAGCTTTAGCATACGAACTACACGATCTATGTGCTAGGCTTAGGATTGGGTCTTGTCCATCACATCATTCTCCTAATGATGTGATCCCGTTATCAACGACATCCAATGTCCATAGCCAGGAAACCATGACTATCTGTTGATCACAACGAGCTAGTCAACTAGAGGCTCACTAGGGACATATTGTGGTCTATCACACGTGTATTACGATTTCTGGATAATACAGTTATAGCATGAATAGAAGACTATTATCATGAACAAAGAAATATAATAATAACACTTTTATTATTGCCTCTAGGGCATACTTCCAACAGTCTCCCACTTGCACTAGAGTCAATAATCTAGTTCACATCACCATGTGATTAACACTGACAGGTCACATCACCATGTGACCAACATCCAAAGAGTTTACTAGTGTCATTAAACTAGTTCACATCATCATGTGATTAAGACTCAATGAGTTCTGGGGTTTGATCATGTTCTGCTTGTGAGAGATGTTTTAGTCAACGGATCTGTAACATTCAGATCCGTATGTACTTCGCAAATTTCTAGGTCATATTGTAAATGCTGCTTCCACGCTCCACTTGGAGCTATTCCAAATGGTTGCTCCACTATACGTATCCGGTTTGCTACTCAGAGTCATTCGGATAGGTGTTAAAGCTTGCATCAATATAACCCTTTACGCCGAACTCTTTATCACCTCCATAATCGAGAAACATATCCTTATTCCTCTAAGGATAACTTTGACCGCTATCTGATGATCCACTCCTTGATCACCTTTGTACTCTCTTGCCAGACATGTGGCAAGGCACACATCAGGTGCAGTACTTAGCATAGCATACTGTAGAGCCTACGTCTAAAGCATAGGGGACGATCTTCGTCCTTTCTCTCTTTTCTGCCGAGGTCGAGCTTTAAGTCTTAACTTCGTACGTTACAACTCAGGCAAGAACTTCTTCTTTGACTGATCCATCTTGAACACCTTCAAGATCATGTCAAGATATGTGCTCATTTGAAAGTATTATTAAGCATTTTGATCTATCCTTATAGATCTTGATGCTCAATGTTCAAGTAGCTTAATCCAGGTTTTCTATTGAAAAACACCTTTCAAATAACCCTATATGCTTTCTAGAAAATCATTTCTGATCATCAACATGTCAACAACATATACTCATCAGAAATTCTATAGTGCTCCCACTCACTTATTTGGAAATACAAGTTTCTCATAAACTTTGTATAAACCCAAAATCTTTGATCATCTTATCAAAGTGCACATTCCAACTCCGAGATGCTTACTCCAGTCCATGGAAGGATCGCTAGAGCTAGCATACCTTTTAGCATCCTTAGGATCAACAAAACCTTTCTGATTGTATTACATACAACCTTTCCTTACGAAAACTGGTAAGGAAACTCGTTTTGACATCCATCTGCCAGATTTCATAAATGCAGCTAATGCTAACATGAATCCGACGGACTTAAGCATCGCTACGGATGAGAAAATCTCATCGTAGTCAACTCCTTGAACTTGTGAAAAAACTCTTCGCCACAAGTCGAGCTTCATAGACGGTGACATTACCGTCCACGTCTGTCTTCTTCTTAAAGATCCATTTATCTTAATGGCTTGTCGATCATTGGGCAAGTCCACCAAAGTCCATGCTTTGTTCTGATACATGGATCCTATCTCGGATTTCATGGTTTCTTAACCATTTGTCGGAATTTGGGCCCACCATCACTTCTCCATAGCTCGTAGGTTCATTGTTGTCTAGCAACATGACCTTCAAGACAGGATTACTGTACCACTCTGAAGTAGTACGTATCCTTGTCACCCTACGAGGTACGGCAGTGACTTGATCCGAAACTTCATGATCACTATCATAAGCTTCTACTTCAATTGGTGTAGGTGCCACATGAACAACTTCCTGTGCCCTGATACACACTGGTTGAAGTGATGGTTCAATAACCATATCAAGTCTCCACCATCCTCCCACTCAACTCTTTCGAGAGAAACCTTTTCTCGAGAAAGGACCCGATTCAAGAAACAATCCATATTGCTTTCGGATCTGAATTAGGAGGTATACCCAACTGTTTTGGGTGTCCTATGAAGATGCATTTTATCCGCGTTGGGTTCGAGCTTATCCATCCTGAAACTTTTTCACATAAGCGTCGCAGCCCCAAACCTTTAAGAAACGACAACTTAGGTTTCTCTAAACCATAATTCATACGGTGTCATCTCGACGGGATTACGTGGTGCCCTATTTAAAGTGAATGTGGTTGTCTCTAATGCCTAACCCATGAACAATAGTGGTAATTTGATAAGAGACATCATGGTACGCACCATATCCAATAGGGTGCAACTATGATGTTCGGACACACCATCACACTATGGTGTTCCAGGCGGTATTAATTGCGAAACAATTTCCACAATGTCTTAATTGTGTGCCAAAACTCGTAACTCAGATATTCATCTCTATGATCATATCATAGACATTTTATCCTCTTGTCACAATGATCTTCTACTTCACTCTGAAATTACTTGAACCATTCAATAATTCAGACTTGTGTTTCATCAAGTAAATATTCTCAACATCTACTCGAATCATCTGTGAAGTAAGAACATAACGATATTCACTGCATGCCTCAGCACTCATTGGACTGAACACATCAAAATGTGTTACTTCCAACAAGTTGCTATCTTGTTCCATCTTACTGAAAACGAGGCTTTTCAGTCATCTTGCCCATGTGGTATGATTTGCATATCTCAAGTGATTCAAAATCAAGTGAGTCCAAACGATCCATCTGCATGGAGTTTCTTCATGCGTATACACCAATTGACATGGTTCGCATGTCTCAAACTTTTCAAAAATGAGTGAGTCCAAAGATCCATCAACATGGAGCTTCTTCATGCGTTTTATACCAATATGACTTACATGGCAGTGCCACAAGTAAGTGGTACTATCATTACTATCTTATATGTTTTGGCATGAAAATGTGTATCACTACGATCGAGATTCAATAAACCACTCCTTTAGGTGCAAGACCATTGAAGGTATTATTCAAAAAAATAGAGTAACCATTATTCTCCTAAAATGAATAACCGTATTGCGATAGACATAATCCAACCATGTCTATGCTCAACGCAAACACCAAATGACAATTATTCAGGTTTAATACTAATCTTGATGGTAGAGGGAGCGTGCGATGTTTGATCACATTAAACTTGGAAACACTTCCAACACATATCGTCAGCTCTCCTTTAGCTAGTCTCCGTTTATTCCGTAGCTCTTTTATTTCGAGTTACTAACACTTAGCAATCGAACTGGTATCTTAATACCCTGGTGCTACTAGGAGTACTAGTAAAGTACACATTAACATAATGTATATCCAATATACTTCTATCGACTTTGCCAGCCTTCTCATCTACCAAGTATCTAGGGTAATTCTGCTCCAGTGGTTGTTCCCCTTATTACAGAAGCACTTAGTCTCGGGTTTGGGTTCAACCTTGGGTTTCTTCACTAGAGCAGCAGCTGATTTGCCGTTTCATGAAGTATCCCTTCTTGCCCTTGCCCTTCTTGAAACTAGTGGTTTCACCAACCATCAACAATTGATGCTCCTTCTTGATTTCTATTTTTGCGGTGTCAAACATCGCGAATACCTCAAGGATCATCATATCTATCCCTGATATGTTATAGTTCATCACGAAGCTCTAGCAGCTTGGTGGCAATGACTTTGGAGAAACATCACTATCTCATCTGAAAGATCAACTCCCACTTGATCCAAGTGATTGTTGCACTCAGACAATCTGAGCACAAGCTCAACGATTGAGCTTTTCTCCCTTAGTTTGCAAGCTAAGAAAATCATCGGAGGTCTTATACCTCTTGACGTGGGCACGAGCCTGAAATCCCAATTTCAGCCCTCGAAACATCTCATATGTTCCGCGATGTTTCGAAAACGTCTTTGGTGCCTCTACTTAAACCATTTAACTGAACTATCACGTAGTTATCAAAACGTGTATGTCCGATGTTCGCAACATCGACAAACAACGTTTGGGGTTCAGCACACTGAGCGGTGCATTAAGGACATAAGCTTTCTACTGTCCGCATAATCGCTACTGTCAACTTTCAACTATATTTTCTCTAGAAACATATCTAAACAGTGGAACTAAAGCGCGAGCTTACGACATAATTTGCAAAGATCTTTTGACTATGTTCAGGATAATTAAGTTCATCTTATGAACTCCCACTCAGATAGACATCCCTCTGGTCATCTAAGTGATTACATGATCCGAGTCAACTAGGCCGTGTCCGATCATCACGTGAGACGGACTAGTCATCGTCGGTGAACATCTTCATGTTGATCGTATCTACTATACGACTCATGCTCGACCTTTCGGTCTCCGTGTTCCGAGGCAATGTCTGTACATGCTAGGCTCGTCAAGTTAACCCTAAGTGTATTGCATGTGTAAATCTATCTTACACCCGTTGTATGTGAACGTAAGGATCTATCACACCCGATCATCACGTGGTGCTTCGAAGCGACGAACTTTAGCAACGGTGCACAGTTAGGGGAGAACACTTCTTGAAATTGGTGTAAGGGATCATCTTATTTACTACCGTCGTTCTAAGTAAACAAGATGCATAAACATAATAAACATCATATGCAATTATATAGTAGTGACATGATATGGCCAATATCATATAGCTCCATTGATCTCCATCTTCGGGGCTCCATGATCATCATCGTCACCGGCATGACACCATGATCTCCATCATCATGATCTCCATCATCGTGTCTTCATGAAGTTGTCTCGCCAACTATTACTTCTACTACTATGGCTACCGGTTAGCAATAAAGTAAAGTAATTACATGGCGTTGTTTAATGACACGCAGGTCATACAATAAATTAAGACAACTCCTATGGCTCCTGCCGGTTGTCATACTCATCGACATGCAAGTCGTGATTCCTATTACAAGAACATGATCAATCTCATACATCACATATCATTCATCACATTCTTCTTGGCCATATCACATCACATAGCATACCCTGCAAAAACAAGTTAGACGTCCTCTAATTGTTGTTTGCATGTTTTACGTGGCTGCTATGGGTTTCTAGCAAGAACGTTTCTTACCTACGCAAAGCCACAACATGATATGCCAATTGCTATTTACCCTTCATAAGGACCCTTTTCATCGAATCCGTTTCGACTAAAGTGGGAGAGACTGGCACCCGCTAGCCACCTTATGCAACAAGTGCATGTCAGTCGGTGGAACCTGTCTCACGTAAGAGTACGTGTAAGGTCGGTCCGGGCCGCTTCATCCCACAATACCGTCGAATGCTTGCAAGGCTTATAGTGATGTGCATTACCGAGAGGGCCCAGAGATACCTCTCTGACAATCGGAGTGACAAATTGATACGTCTCCAACGTATCTATAATTTTTGATTGCTCCATGCTATATTATCTACTGTTTTAGGCAATATTGGGCTTTATTTTCCACTTTTATATTATTTTTTGGACTAACCTATTAACCGGAGGCCCAGCCCAGATTTGCTGTTTTATGCCTATTTTAGTATTTCGAGGAAAAGGAATATCAGACGGAGTCAAAACGGAACGAAATCAACTGGAGAAGTTATTTTTGGAAGGAAACCCACCTGATGGACTTGGACCCCACGTCAGAAGATACGGGAGGTGCTCACGAGGGTGGGGGGCGCACCCTCCCCCCTGGGCGCGCCCCCCTGCCTCGTGGGGCCCCCGTAGCTCCACCGACGTTCTCCTTTCACCCATATATACCGTCGTACCCTAAACCTTCCAGAACAGAAGATAGGTCGGGAGTTCCGCCGCCGCAAGCCTCCAGAACCACCAAAAACCAATCGGGACCCCTTTTCGATACCCTTCCGGAGGGGGGATCCATCTCCGGTGGCCATCTTCATCATCCCGACGCTATCCATGATGAGGAGGGAGTAGTTCACCCTCGGGGCTGAGGGTATGTACCAGTAGCTATGTGTTTGATCTCTCTCTCTCTCTCTCTCTCTCTCTCTCTCTCTCTCTCTCTCTCTCTCGTGTTCTTTCTCGTGTTCCCTCTATGGCACGATCTTGATGTATCCCGAGCTTTGCTATTGTAGTTGGATCTTATGATGTTTCTCCCCCTCTACTTTCTTGTGATGAATTGAGTTTCCCCTTTGAAGTTATCTTATCGGATTGAGTCTTTTATGAACACGTGATGTATGTCTTGGTGATCAACTTGCGGGTTTCGTGACATTGGGAACCTATGCATAGGGGTTGGCACACGTTCTTGATTCTCCGGTAGAAACTTTGGGGCATTCTTTGAAGTACTTTTATGTTGGTTGGATAAATCTGAGATTATGTGATGCATATCGTATAATCATGCCCATGGATACTTGAGGTGACAATGGAGTATCTAGGTGACATTAGGGTTTTGGTTGATTTGTATCTTAAGGTGTTATTCTAGTACGAACTCTTTTATAGATTGATCCGAAAGAATAGCTTTGTGGTGGTTTCGTACCCGACCATAATCTCTACATTTGTTCTCCGCTATTAGTGGATTTGGAGTGACTCTTTGTTGCATGTTGAGGGATTGTTATATGATCTATCTATGTTATTATTGTTGAGAGAACTTACACTAGTGAAAGTATGAACCCTAGGCCTTGTTTCTATCATTGCAATACCGTTTACGCTCACTTTTACCACTTGTTACCTTGCTGTTTTTTTATTTTCAGTTTATAAAAACCCATATCTACCATCCATATTGCACTTGTATCACCATCTCTTCGCCGAACTAGTGCACCTATACAATTTACCATTGTATTGGGTGTGTTGGGGACACAAGAGACTTTTTGTTATTTGGTTGCAGGGTTGTTTGAGAGATACCATCTTCCTCCTACGCCTCTCACGGATTGATAAACCTTAGGTCATCCACTTGAGGGAAAATTGCTACTGTCCTACAAACCTATGCACTTGCAGGCCCAACAACGTCTACAAGAAGAAGGTTGTGTAGTATACATCAAGCTCTTTTCTGGCGCCGTTGCCGGGGAGGCTAGGTAAGTGAAGGTATATCTTTAGATCTTGCAATCAAATCTTTTTCTTTCTTGTTTTAGCACTAGTCTAGTTTATAAAAGAAAACTACCAAAAAATGGAATTGAGTTTGTCTCATACGCTTCACCTTTTTAATATCTTTCGTGAGTATGATGGAAAAGAAAATTGTGCCAAAGTGCTAGAAGAAGAAATCTATAAATTGTTTGGCACTAAATCTTTGAATGATGAGCATGATTGCAATGTTGTTAGTATGAATTCCTTGAATATCCATGATGCTCATGATATGCAAAGCCACAAGCTTTGGGAAGCTATGTTTGAGGAAGATGATATATTTTGTCCCCCAAGCTTTGATGAGCAAAATTATTATGATGAAAGCATGCCTCCTATCTATGAGGATTATTGTGATGACACGTATGCTATAAAGAATAATGATAACCATGAAACTTGTCATCTTGATCTTAATTTTCAATCATATGATAGTTATTTTGTTGAGTTTGCTCCCACTACTATTCATGAGAAGAAAATTGCTTATGTGGAGAGTAGTAAATTTTCTATGCAAGTAGATCATGGAAAGAATGCTTTAGGTGCTGGTTATATTGTTGAATTCATTCATGATGCTACTGAAAATTATTATGAGGGAGGAACATATGCTTGTAGGAATTGCAATAATATCAAGTTTTCTCTCTATGTGCTTAAAGTTTTGAAGTTATGCTTGTTTTACCTTCCTATGCAAGTTGATTATTGTTCCCATAAGTTGTTGGCTCACAAAATCCCTATGCATAGGAAGTGGGTTAGGCTTAAACGTGCTAGTCATATTCTTCATGATGCTCTCTTTATGTTTCAATTCTTATCTTTTATGTGAGCATCATTGAAATCATAATGCCTAGCTAGGGGCGTTAAACGATAGCGCTTGTTGGGAGGCAACCCAATTTTATTTTAGTTTCTTTATTTTTGGTTCTGTTTAGGAATAAATAATCCATCTAGTCTCTGTTTAGATGTGGTTTTATGTTTAATTTAGTGTTTGTGCCAAGTTAAACCTATTAGATCTTCTTGGAAGATAGTTATTTGATCTTGCTGTAATTTCCAGAATCTTTGCGCTCAGTCTAAAAATCACCAGAACGTGATAAAATAGTGATTCCAATTGCTGCCGATCAATAAACAAATTTTCCAGGTCGTCTAATTTTGGTAGAATTGTTGGAGTTCCAGAAGTTTACGTTTGATACAGATTACTTCAGACTGTTCTGTTTTTGACAGATTCTGTTTTCATTGTGTTGTTTGCTTATTTTGATGACTCTATGGCTAGTAAAATAGTTTATAAACCATAGAGAAGTTGGAATACAGTAGGTTTAACACCAATATAAATAAAGAATGAGTTCATTACAGTACCATGAAGTGGTGTTTTGTTTTCTTTCGCTAACGGAGCTCACGAGTTTTCTGTTAAGTTTTGTGTTGTGAAGTTTTCAAGTTTTGGGTAAAGATTCGATGGACTATGGAATAAGGAGTGGAAAGAGCCTAAGCTTGGGGATGCCCAAGGCACCCCAAGGTAATATTCAAGGACAACCAAGAGCCTAAGCTTGGGGATGCCCCGGAAGGCATCCCCTCTTTCATCTTCATTCATCGATAACTTTACTTGGAGCTATATTTTTATTCACCACATGATATGTGTTTTGCTTGGAGCGTCATTTTATTTTCTTTAGCTTTGCTTGATGTTTGAATAATGTATCAAGATCTGAAATTATTAAATGGGAGAGTCTTCACTTGGTTGCATAATTATTCGACTACTCATTGATCTTCACTTATATCTTTCGGAGTAGTTTGTCATTTGCTCTAGTACTACACTTATATCTTTTAGAGCACGGCGGTGGTTTTATTTTGTATAAATAGATGAACTCTCATGCTTCACTTATACTATTTTGAGAGTCTTAAGTAGCATGGTAATTTGCTTAAAATCTTAATATGCTAGGCATACAAGATTTGTAAGAATTCTTATGAGTGTGTTGAATACTACGAGAAGTTTGATGCTTGATGATTGTTTTGAGATATGGAGGTAGTGATATTAAAGTTGTGCTAGTTGAGTAGTTGTGAATTTGAGAAATACTTGTTTTGAAGTTAGCAAGTCCCGTAGCATGCACGTATGGTTAAAGTTGTGTAACAAATTTGAAACATGAAGTGTACCTGGCTTGTGCATCCTTATGAGTGGCGGTCGGGGACGAGCGATGGTCTTTTCCTACCAATCTATCCCCCTAGGAGCATGCGTGTAGTACTTGGTTTTTGATGACTTATAAATTTTTGCAATAAGTATATGAGTTCTTTTGACTAATGTTGAGTCCATGGATTATACGCACTTTTACCTTTCCACCTTTGCTAGCCTCTTCGGTACCGTGCATTGCCCTTTCTCACCTTGAGAGTTGGTGCAAACTTCGCCGGTGCATCCAAACCCCGTGATACGATATGCTCTATCACACATAAACCTCCCTATATCTTCCTCAAAACAGCCACCATACCCATCTATTTATGGCATTTCCATAGCCATTCCGAGATATATTGCCATGCAACTTTCCACCATTCCGTTCATCATCATCATGATACATTACTTTTGTCATATTGCCATTGCATGATCATGTAGTTGACATCGTATTTGTGGCAAAGCCACCATGCATTATTTTTCATACATGTCACTCTTGATTCATTGCACCATCCTGGTACACCGCCGGAGGCATTCATATAGAGTCATACTATGTTCTAGTATCGAGTTGTAATCATTGAGTTGTAAATAAATAGAAGTGTGATGATCATCATTCAATAGAGCATTG
>NC_041390.1:16524353-16547819 GCF_002162155.2 Triticum dicoccoides
AAAGGCCAAAGAAAAAAAAAGAAGGCCCAAAAAAATAAAAAAAATAAAAAAATAAAAAGGGGCAATGCTACTATCCTTTATTCCACACTTGTGCTTCAAAGTAGCACCTTGTTCTTCATGTAGTGAGTCTCATATATTGTGCTTCAAAGTAGCACCATGTGTTTTCATATAGTGAGTTGTCTTGTTCATACTAGTGGGAATTTTTCATTATAGAACTTGGCTTGTATATTCCTACGATGGGCTTCCTCAAAATGCCCTAGGTCTTCATGAGCAAGCAAGTTGGATGCACACCCACTAGTTTTCTTTTGTTGAGCATTCATAGCTCTAGTGCATCCGTTGCATGGCAATCCCTACTCCTCATGTTGACATCAATTGATGGGCATCTCCATAGCCCGTTGATTATCCTCGTCAATGTGAGACTTTCTCCTTTTTTGTCTTCTCCACACAATCCCCATCATCATATTCTATTCCACCCATAGTGCTATATCCATGGCTCACGCTCATGTATTGCGTGAAGGTTGAAAAAGTTTGAGATTATTTAAGTATGAAACAATTGCTTGGCTTGTCATCGGGGGTATAGAAGTTGGGAACATCTTTGTGTGACGAAAATGAAGCATAGCCTAACTATATGATTTTGTAGGGATGAACTTCCTTTTGCCATGCTATTTTGAGAAGACATGATTACTTTGATTAGTATGCTTGAAGTATTATTATTTTTATGTCAATATGAACTTTTGTCTTGAATCTTTCGGATCTGAATATTCATATCACAAGTAAGAAGAATTACATTGAAATTATGCCAAGTAGCACTCCGCATCAAAAATTATCTTTTTTATCATTTACCTACTCGAGGACGAGCAGGAATTAAGCTTGGGGATGCTTGATACGTCTCCAACGTATCTATAATTTTTGATTGCTCCATGCTATATTATCTACTGTTTTAGGCAATATTGGGCTTTATTTTCCATTTTTATATTATTTTTGGGACTAACCTATTAACCGGAGGCCCAGCCCAGATTTGTTGTTTTATGCCTATTTCAGTATTTCGAGGAAAAGGAATATCAGACGGAGTCAAAACGGAACGAAATCAACTGGAGAAGTTATTTTTGGAAGGAAACCCACCTGATGGACTTGGACCCCACGTCAGAAGATACGGGAGGTGCTCACGAGGCTGGGGGCGCGCCCCCCTGCCTCGTGGGGCCCCCGTAGCTCCACCGACGTTCTCCTTTCACCCATATATACCGTCGTACCCTAAAACTTCCAGAATAGAAGATAGATCGGGAGTTCCGCCGCCGCAAGCCTCCAGAACCACCAAAAACCAATCGGGGCCCTTTCCGGTACCCTGCCGGAGGGGGGATCCATCTCCGGTGGCCATCTTCATCATCCCGGCGCTATCCATGACGAGGAGGGAGTAGTTCACCCTCAGGGCTGAGGGTATGTACCAGTATCTATGTGTTTGATCTCTCTCTCGTGTTCCCTCTATGGCACGATCTTGATGTATCCCGAGCTTTGCTATTGTAGTTGGATCTTATGATGTTTCTCCCCCTCTACTTTCTTGTGATGAATTGAGTTTCCCCTTTGAAGTTATCTTATCGGATTGAGTCTTTTATGAACACTTGATGTATGTCTTGGTGATCAGCTTGCGGGTTTCGTGACATTGGGAACCTATGCATAGGGGTTGGCACACGTTCTTGATTCTCCGGTAGAAACTTTGGGGCATTCTTTGAAGTACTTTTATGTTGGTTGGATAAATCTGAGATTGTGTGATGCATATTGTATAATCATGCCCATGGATAGTTGAGGTGACAATGGAGTATCTAGGTGACATTAGGGTTTTGGTTGATTTGTATCTTAAGGTGTTATTCTAGTACGAACTCTTTTATAGATTGATCCGAAAGAATAGCTTTGTGGTGGTTTCGTACCCGACCATAATCTCTACGTTTGTTCTCCGCTATTAGTGGCTTTGGAGTGACTCTTTGTTGCATGTTGAGGGATTGTTATATGATCTATCTATGTTATTATTGTTGAGAGAATTTACACTAGTGAACGTATGAACCCTAGGCCTTGTTTCCTATCATTGCAATACCATTTACGCTCACTTTTACCACTTGTTACCTTGCTGTTTTTATATTTTCAGTTTACAAAAACCCATATCTACTATCCATATTGCACTTGTATCACCATCTCTTCGCCGAACTAGTGCACCTATACAATTTACCGTTGTATTGGGTGTGTTGGGGACACAAGAGACTTTTCGTTATTTGGTTGCAGGGTTGTTTGAGAGAGACCATCTTCCTCCTACGCCTCTCGCGGATTGATAAACCTTAGGTCATCCACTTGAGGGAAATTTGCTACTGTCCTACAAACCTGTGCACTTGCAGGCCCAACAACGTCTACAAGAAGAAGGTTGTGTAGTAGACATCACAAATCCTAATCTCGAAATACGCCAACCCAACAAGTACCTTCGGAGACACCTGTAGAGTACCTTTATAATCACTCAGTTACGTTGTGACATTTGGTAGCACACAAAGTGTTCCTCCGGTAAACGGGAGTTGCATAATCTCATAGTCATAGGAACATGTATAAGTCATGAAGAAAGCAATAGCAACATACTAAACGATCAAGTGCTAAGCTAACGGAATGAGTCAAGTCAATCACATCATTCTCCTAATGATATGATCCTGTTAATCAAATGACAACTCATGTCCATGGCTAGGAAACTTAACCATCTTTGATTAACGAGCTAGTCAAGTAGAGGCATACTAGTGACACTACGTTTGTCTATGTATTCACACATGTATTATGTTTCCGGTTAATACAATTCTAGCATGAATAATAAACATTTATCATGATATGAGGAAATAAATAATAACTTTATTATTGCCTCTAGCTAGGGCATATTCCCTTCAGTCTCCCACTTGCACTAGAGTCAATAATCTAGATTACACAGTAATGATTCTAACACCCATGGAGTTTTGGTGCTGATCATGTTTTGCTCGTGGAAGAGGCTTAGTCAACGGGTCTGCAACATTCAGATCCGTATGTATCTTGCAAATCTCTATGTCTCCCAGCTGGACTTGGTCCCGGATGGAATTGAAGCGTCTCTTGATGTGCTTGGTCCTCTTGTGAAATCTGGATTCCTTTGCCAAGGCAATTGCACTAGTATTGTCACAAAAGATTTTCATTGGACCCGATGCACCAGGTATGACACCTAGATCAGATATGAACTCCTTCATCCAGACTCCTTCATTTGCTGCTTCTGAAGCAGCTATGTACTCCGCTTCACACGTAGATCCCGCCACGACGCTTTGTTAAGAACTGCACCAACTGACAGCTCCACCGTTCAATGTAAACACATATCCGGTTTGTGATTTAGAATCGTTCGGATCAGTGTCAAAGCTTGCATCGACGTAACCATATACGACTAGCTCTTTATCACCTCCATAAATGAGAAACATATCCTTAGTCCTTTTCAGGTATTTCAGGATGTTCTTGACCGCTGTCCAGTGATCCACTCCTGGATTACTTTGGTACCTCCCTGCTAGGCTTATAGCAAAACAGACATCAGGTCTGGTACACAACATTGCATACATGATAGAGCCTATGGCTGAAGCATAGGGAACATCTTTCATTTTCTCTCTATCTTCTGCAGTGGTCGGGCATTGAGTCTGACTCAACTTCACACCTTGTAACACAAGCAAGAACCCTTTCTTTGCTTGATCCATTTCGAACTTCTTCAAAACTTTGTCAAGGTATGTGCTTTGTGGAAGTCCTATCAAGCGTCTTGATCTATCTCTATAGATCTTGATGCCTAATATGTAAGCAGCTTCACCGAGGTTTTTCATTAAAAAACTCTTATTCAAGTATCCTTTTATGCTATCCAGAAATTTTATATCATTTTCAATCAGTAATATATCATCCACATATAATATCAGAAATGCTACAGAGCTCCCACTCACTTTCTTGTTAATACAGGCTTCTCTGTATAAAACCATATGCTTTGATTACACTATCAAAACGTTTATTCCAATTCCGAGAGGCTTGCACCAGTCCATAAATGGATCGCTGGAGCTTGCACACTTTGTTAGCTCCCTTTGGATCAACAAAACCTTCTGGTTGCATCATATACAACTCTTCTTTCAGAAATCCATTCAGGAATGCAGTTTTGACATCCATTTGCCAAATTTCATAATCATAAAATGCAGCAATTAATTGCTAACATGATTCGGACAGACTTAAGCATCGCTACGGGTGAGAAAGTCTCATCGTAGTCAATCCCTTGAACTTGTCGAAAACCTTTCGCAACAAGTCGAGCTTTATAGACAGTAACATTACCGTCAGCGTCAGTTTTCTTCTTGAAGATCCATTTATTCTCAATGGCTTGCCGATCATCGGGCAAGTCAACCAAAGTCCACACTTTGTTCTCATACTTGGATCCCATCTCAGATTTCATGGCCTCAAGCCATTTTGCGGAATCTGGGCTCACCGTCGCTTCTTCATAGTTCATAGGTTCACCTTGGTCAAGTAACATGACCTCCAGAACAGGATTACCGTACCACTCTGGTGCGGATCTTACTCTGGTTGACCTACGAGGTTCAGTAGTAACTTGATCTGAAGTTTCATGATCGATATCATTAGCTTCCTCACTAATTGGTGTAGGTGTCACAGGAACCGGTTTCTGTGATGAACTACTTTCCAATAAGGGAGCAGGTACAGTTACCTCATCAAGTTCTACTTTCCTCCCATTCACTTCTTTTGAGAGAAACTCCTTTTCTAGAAAGGATCCATTTTTGGCAACGAATGTCTTCCCTTCGGATCTGTGATAGAAGGTGTACCCAACAGTTTCCTTTGGGTATCCTATGAAGACACATTTCTCCGATTTGGGTTCGAGCTTATCAGGTTGAAGCTTTTTCACATAAGCATCGCAACCCCAAACTTCAAGAAACGACAACTTTGGTTTCTTGCCAAACCACAGTTCATAAGGCGTCGTCTCAACCGATTTTGATGGTGCCCTATTTAATGTGAATGCAGCCGTCTCTAAAGCATAACCCCAAAACGATAGCGGCAAATCAGTAAGAGACATCATAGATCGCACCATATCTAGTAAAGTACGATTACGACGTTCGGACACACCATTACGCTGTGGTGTTCCGGGTGGCGTGAATTGCGAAACTATTCCGCATAGTGATTCAACGAGCTAGTCAAGTAGAGGCATACTAGTGACACTCTGTTTGTCTATATATTCACACATGTATCAAGTTTCCGGTTAATACAATTCTTGCATGAATAATAAACATTTATCATGATATAAGGAAATATAAAATAACAACTTTATTATTGCCTCTAGGGCATATTTTCTTCAGTTGTCCGGGTGGCATGGTTTGCTGCTATCCTCTAGAGGGAAATGGGCCCTGGTGGACACCGTCCTCACGTCGCTCCCCACCTACGCCATGGGGTCGCTCCAGCTCGCGGAGGGCACACACTCCAGCTTTGAGAAGAAATGTCGCGCTTTCTACTGGGCCAATGATTCTTCTGTCAACGGTGCGTAGTGCAAAATTACTTGGGCTCGGGTTTGCAGGCCAAAGGCGCGTGGGGGCCTGGGCGTTTGGGATATGCGGCTGCAGAACACGTGCCTACTCATGAAGCTCCTGGACAAAATTCTACTGGCTGGCAACGGTGGTTCTCTTGGCAATATGGGTGGTCTGCTAGGCGCGACCTTGGTGATGCTGGCCGGCTAGACACTCCCACTTGGAAGTCTCTCCTGGCTCTCCTCCCTGGATTCCGTGCTTGCACCAAATGTGTGGTTGGAGATGGCGTGATTTATGGTTGGGCCAGGCGAGCTCAGGTTCCCCGCTCTCTTCTCTCACTCACTGCGCCCCAATGCGAGTGTCTCGGCTGTTTTGGCTAGATGCTTCGTGTTCTTTGAGTAGATGCCCTAGCCATGTAGTAATTCAAATATATGGAATTTCTAGTTGCAAGCTTTCAAGTCGACATACTGCAGCTTCTACGTTACTACAGCTGGGAAAGCATACACCAAAAGAAGAGCAATGCATAGAGCAAACAGTATCAAAGAGCTGCAAAGAAATTTCCAGCCAAAAACTCCGTCGCCACGATTCTTACTACTCCTCACCTGTCAGAACTTAATTTGCCAGTGAAGTCTGACGGTCACCGCTGCAGTGGAACAAAAGGATTCAGACATCGACAGCAGGCTCCCAACTCAACTAATCAAATGCTCAAAATAAGTTGGGATCAGTATCTGAAGGTCAAATATTCTCTACTTCTCAAACTGGGTTACAGATGGCAATTAGTATCTGCAGGTAACAATCTCGATTTCAGTTTGAAATTGGCCTTTAAAAGATATAAACAAGAGCTGACATCATAAACACTCAGGACAGTGTGTCTGTCATCTATCTAAAAAAATATCTACAGCAGTCATTGTTGTAAAATAAAATAAAATCAGGACATTGCATCTTAAGCATTACTACTACATTTTAGTAGGCAGTACACTAAGCATAGACTAATACTACCTCACAACATTACCCCAGCCCTTGCATCTTATCAGCAAGTGTCTTGGTGAAGCACTAAAATCAAACATAACAATTGCAAGGTAGCTAGGCAGGCCATGGAAAATTGAGAGATATTTTTTCTTGGTGGTTGCTACGATTTCCATCCTTCCCAGTCCTCCTTCCTCCTTTGGTCTGATCGCCTAGGCTCTGCTTTTGCTAACACCTGCAATTGCTCATTAAATCAACATAACAATTGCGACGTAGCTAGTTTGCAGTGACAGAACTAGCATGCAATGGGCATGACAAAATTGTCAACGACAGCCATTGTCCTCAAAATTTAGGACAGTGCATCTTAGGCATTGCATTTTAGCAGGCAGTACAGTAAGCATAGCCTACTACCTCAAGTAAGCTTATCCTTTGCATCCCATCAGCAAGCTTTTTTTGGTGGCGCACTGAAGACCAAACATGTACCAGCATCCTCCTACTACATCAATTTCAAGGTATTCGGGTCATGAAAAATGGAGACATATTTTCTCCTGGTGGTTGCTGTGATCTTCTCCCCTGGTTTCAACCTCTTTCTCCTTTGATTTGATCGCTTAGGTCCCTGCTTTTGCCAAGACTGACAACTGCTCATTAAATTTGGCTTGCAATTTTTATTTCATGTAGCGTATTATGGTCAGATTCTGTAGTCAACTAGTCATAGTCTTTGCAAAATACATTAGGTAAAGCAGAACCGTAACTATAAGGAGCATGCTGACAACACCAAATCATAGGTATCCTGCTTTGTGACCAGTGTAGAGAAATAACTGAATTTATATGTCAGATACTGGATGCGGATACTCTTTTCCTTTGCAAGATGTCGATACTTGTTAAATTATTGTAGCTGCAAGTTAGAAGTTATATAACAGTAAACTGTTGTGGCACAACACGATGCAGGTTTCTGAAAGGGCTCACCTCATAGAAAAGTAAACCCGAAAAGAATGTGCAACCAAAACACAAAAGGTGAAAACTCATGGCACAACACGATGCTAAGTTTTAAGTCATATATTTGGACTGTTATAAATAACCCCAATAGGCATCAACAGCTGTAGTCAACTTGCAAAAGGAAAACAATCATGCAGGCCTAAGTATATAAATTCAGTTTTGTGTTTCTGTGAACAATGCTTGTAAACCTGAGAAAGCACAACTCACCAGCCTCAATCACATTTACATTTTTGCCTGACGCCTGAATGGAAACATCCACACAACTAATTGCTGCAATTTTCTCTTCTTTGTCAGATCTAAATGGCTGTCATATTTCGTGTCTCTGAACAGGGAAAATGTTTGTATATAATGGCATGGTGACAGTAGCAGGGATTGTTACCCCTATTGCTCATTAAACACAACCAGGAAACATAATTACATCACAAAACACAACAACTTGCCACTCTTTATGTTAGAATGGAAAACCGGCAGAAGGTCGCAGTATCATATAATGGGTGGACAACAGGTAGAAGGTCTCAGTGTCTCTAAGTCTAACCTAAATATTAAACAAAGTTGGTACTAATCGATATACAGTGGAAGCTAAAAGACATGGAAATGAACATGAACATGCATGATAAATAAATTTTGGCAGATCAAACTGATGCATTTTAGTGGAAAACGACACAACGCTACTCTTTTGGTGAATGCTTGGTTCATCATAAAATTGGTCCAACCCACATATCAAATTTCCAAGATCTTTAATGGAACTCAGAAAGACAAAATATCCATGAACTTCTCATTTAGAGAGATATTCTCTAAGGAATGACAACCTGAACAAACAGGGGTTGAGGAATTAAATTATCAGTTTCATAGGGAGTAAGCATTTAGCAACAGGCATGCCACAGAAAACAACCAACATCATCTTAGGAAAAGAACACCGAAACAGGAAGTACTAACAGCTTACACGCAGGGTGGTAACTTTGTTGCACCATACACTGTAACCAATTTCCATAGACCTTTTTTGTTCATGTAAATCTGAAATTAGTTGGCACTTCCCCTTTGCAAGCTGCTGCATAATCTTCAGCGAGGTGTGGTGCAGCTTCCTTGTGAGGGCATATGAGCTTCTCCACAAATACCTTCTCAGTCATCTTGATCGCGCTATATAAGCTCAAGTCACAATCTAGCAGTCCATTTTGCTTGAGAAACTTGATAACATAGTACCGAGGTCTGAGTCGGCCCTCCATGCTATAAGAAAGTATTTCCGGTCGATGAGCAATGTACACGGGTTCCAGCCCCACCTTAGAGAACAAGAACTCGGACCTGCGGTTCAGAGATTCCTTTGACTTCCTCAGCACACCCGGATACTTGCGCACAGCAATGCAAGCTTCGGCATCAGACCACCTGAACGTATTCTTCAAGTAGTCCACTTTGGCGGCAATCTTCTCCTTGCTTTGGAATGCGACAGCATGTAGGGCTTTTCTGAACATCGCAGAGCCACGGGGCACGCCTATACCTTCGGCGCATGTCACCATCGCCCGGACGCGCTCCGGGTTGGTGGTGAGCATCCTCGGCCCATGGATACACAGCTTGGCAATATCAGAATCACCTAGCCCGCACTCCCTGAGGAACACAACATTGGGCTTGACAACCTTGTCGAGGTCCGAAAACAACAGGCAGGACGAGCGCTTGAGCAGCCTGGAGAGTATGGATCTACGGCGGAAGCCGTCGGGGGCGAGCGAGACGATGCGAGCGATCTCAGGACTAGACATGCCGAGGCCGGTTAGCCCGGCGACGACGGGGGCCAGGGTTTTGTCCACTTCGGCGCCGAGGAAGTGCGGATCTTTGGCGACGACGGCGCCGGCATCGGCGCCGGAGAGGCCGAGGCCGGCGAGGAAGGCGAGGACGGCGTCGGGGTTTGCGGGGGAGTTGAGGTGGGAGAGCTTCTTGGAGGCCTTGAGGGCTTGGGGACGGGTGAGCCCGCAGGTGCCGACGAGGTAGTCCTCCACGGCGAAGCTACTAGGGTTCGGGGAAACTGGGGGCGACGCGGGGCCGCAGAGCAGGCGGCGGAGTGGGGATAGTGCAGCTTTGGAGGGAGAAGAGAGAATATGGGAAAGGATGGACTCTCGGAGCCGGAACATGGCGCAGGCGGCGGTGGCGGCGGCGCCGGCGGCGACAGAGATTCTTTTTTGGGGGTGTGGATTGGAATGCAAATTGCAACTGCGTACTCGTCACTGCAAGTCTGGTGCGTGGGCTCTATTGGACCGTGGGTTTTGATGGGCCTACCTATGTGTTAACACTGTTCTAAAAAAACTGTATGTTCACTCAAAAAGAAAAAAAAAACATGCGCTTGTTCCAAAATACAAAAACAAATGCTTTTCCGGATCCGATAGGCAACTAAGGACGCGTTTGGTTGGAGTAGAGGTACTGCATTCACTGTTGTAATGAGAATACATTGTATTATTAGATCAGACATAAGTGAATACGTGATGTGTTTGCTTCACGCAAGGGAAGAGGAAGAGGTGGCGTACAACCATTGCCCTTGAAGAAGATGCCGGAGGAGGGGCGACGGCCGGGGATGGCTGGCGATGTAAAACGAGATCAACAATTGCTCACATCGGCACCATTCCTCACAGAATTGAAGGGAGATCAGTGGCGGCGGCGGTGGCGGTGGCGACGAAGAAACGAGGCCAACGGCGTTGCTGCTCACGACAGCGGTGAGTTGAGATGGCAGTGCTGCTGCTCATGGCGGCGGGAGATCATCGACCCTAATGTTTGGTTAGTTGGCCTTCATGGCTTGCTTTCCTCGGAGTCAAATTTTTTAGACAATCTTTTTCTCCCTCATCATGGGAACAACGGTGAATCTTGAAAGAAAATGAAGGGGAGCTCAAAGTTAACTTTGTGTAGAGAAAGTAAAAAACTCTCAATTCTTTAGTTCAAATACGATCAAATTTTTTGTACGCATACTAGTAAATGTTGTTTTGTGTTCGGCCCAGTTTAGTTAGCATGGTTTTTTTTCCTTTCTCCTATTTTTGTTTTGTTTTGCAGTTTTATTTATTTTCTCATATTTCTATTTAACTGTTATCCACCCTTTTTTCACTTTCCTATTTATCATTTTATTATTTTCCCTATTTTGGGTCCATTTTCTATGTATTTGCTTTTTTGAACTTTTATATGTATTTACTTTTCTCCAATATGTTTGCTAGCATTTTAATTTTTTTTAAGAAATGTTGTATGCGAAGCCTCTACAACGATTTTTGTTTTTTGAAACAAAAAGAAGCCAAATTCACATTCATGAGGACTTCAGACCAGATGTGAGATAGGCTCACTTGTTATATATGGAATTTTGGATTTATTTACTATGACTATGTTCTATGTTTTTCTTTGACTCTATTTATAAAAGTGGAGATTTTTCCACTAATAGGTATTTTGTTCAAAACAACAACACCAACACCAACACCAAAGTCTTTAGTCCCAAACAAGTTGGGGTAGGCTAGAGATGAAACCCACAAGATCTCCCAACCAACTCATGGCTCTGGCACATAGATAGCAATCTTTTGGATTTCATCTTCATAAGAGTGGCTGAGTTTTTACATTTGCTCGCCAAGCCTATCACAACCCTTCTCCTTTACCCGGGTTTGAGACCGGCTATGTTGAGACAACATAGGCGGAGTTTAATAGGTACTTTGTTCCAAATAGTAATATTTTTATTATTTGTAACATATAGGTTTAATATTCCTTTTGCTCTTTTCTATTTTTTATGCGATGCACTAGTTTTTGGAAGTACAATAAACATTTTATTTGATAAACATAGACAAATTTCATTCATAATTTTGCTGAACATACACGAATATACATAAAATGGTCATTTTTGTGTACACTAAGACATATGCCAAGAAAGAAGCTTCTACACCCAGGACACTTTTACAAGTCATAACATTTGTTGGGAAGAATATTTGTTCAACACTCTATTATAATTTCTATTTATTCTAGTATAGTAGTCCCTCCGTTCCTAAATATAAGTCTTATTAGAGATTTTAATATGAACTACATACATAGCAAAATGAGTGAATCTACACTTTAAAATACATTTATATACATCCGTAAGTACTCTATATTGAAATATCTAGAAAGACATATTTATGAACAGAGGGAGTATCATTTTTGAATTAACATGGCGGAAACTATACTTTATCATGTAGAAATCTGGGAGAAAAAAGATATAAAATCTAAAATTAGATGTGCTAAATGTTCATGCTACAAGTTGTCGAGCTCCACTATTGTTGCTTAACGGGCAGAGGTGGTATTGCCCAAAAGGGCTAACTGACGTTCTTACATGAGAACAAAATGAGATGACAATGATACAAAGTAAATGGCCGCCCATTACAAATCCAACACCATGCTCGCCATGCAAAAGCCAGTGACTTTCGACAACGCAACCAAACAAGCCAAATTTGAGAAACCACAATGCAAGAAACCTCCAAGCTATGAGGCTTCAATTGGTGGTCGAGCAGGCCAATGATTGTAGGATCGGCATCTTTGAAGATCATTACATTCGCTAGGCCTCGAATACCTTGATGATGATAACGCATGGCTTCGGTGAGCAACGCGCCCGCGCTAGCCACCACCCATCCTCTTGCTTGTGTAGACCTGCCCAGTAGATCATGAACGCACAAGCATCACATATGAGATCAGAAGTTCCTGTTTTTGGTTTGGATAATTAAAAGATGTACGCACAAATTCAATGGAAACCGATTGAACCACAAAGAAGCAGGACAAAAACAAGACAAAAACCGAGCCGCTGTTACTCCTGTCGTTATAGGCTGATTTGGCATGATATGATCTACTCACACAAGAATTATACACTTGGCCACGTTTGGGTTCTACTATTACATATGATCCACTTACATATAGTACGACACGGCTTAAAGAATATCCTCCTACCAACAGCCAAACGACCATGGTTCCCAATCCACTCGCATAAACGATTGTATTTTACCTAATCAACTGGAATAATGTCTCCTGCTTCGTGAGCAATTCAGAAAAGTAACTGTATCTATATGTGATGTGGGTACTGTTTTCTTTTGAAAGGTCTGGATACTTGTTAAATCGTTATAGGCTTATTATAGCTGCCAGTTAGGAACTATATAAACGTAGACTGCTGTGAGCAGGTTTCTGAAAGGGCTCACCTCACAGCAACCAGACAGAGGGAACGTCTACAACAAAAGCAGAAAAGAATGAAAACTCATGGACCCCTTGTTTTCTCCATATCGGTGGTAAGGTAGGATTGTGGTTATTCTTAGTGTTCAGCTAGACTACTTACTGTACAAAGAACTGAATGCCACTACTTTTTATTGGATAGTAGCATCTTATAGCAAAAGAAAATGCCAAGTTCTAAATCATATCTTGGGATTTAGATGATCACCCCAATAGACTCTGCGACGAGCAACTCTCTGTGATGAGGGAAGGCACTGCGTAAAGAGGCAGATCTCAGCAAATAGGCAGGATACACCAAATCGCCAATTCTTTCAGTGTTCAGCCAGACTACTTAGTGTACAAAGAACTGAATGCCGCTACCTTTTATGGCAAAAGAAAATGCCAAGTTCTAGATCATATCTCTGGATTTCAATGATCACCCCAATAGAATGTATGACGAGTAACTGTGATGAGGGAAGGAGACAATTACTTTTTACAGAATGTTATACTGACAGTGACAGAGAAGGCAGTCACATCTGCAATAATAGAAAATACAGTGAATCCAGTAGATCTGTGTGTGATAGAGGCCATAGATGTCAGAATACCTGTAAGGTGTTCTTGTGAGTCTTAAGAGTGTGTCAAGCAGGGATTCACGGACGCGAGTTGACCCACAGCTATTTTTGGCGCTGTTTGATAGCATAAAGTCAGGTACGAAGATACTACTTTCAGGTGTGGGGTATAAGAAACATAAGATGGTACATGAAAATAGCTGCAGGGAGAAAATAGCTGCAGTGCTCTGAATACAACCACCCAGTCTCTGGATGGAAGAATCATGTTCTTCCTACAGTCTGGCTGATACATTAATATGCCCGCCAAACCATATATGCCAAACATGCAGTAGGAACATAGGATATGTTTTAGTAAACATAAGTCTAATCCAAGTGAAAATATCAAGCTATCTCAACCTCCAATTGTGATTATATAAAACCCTTTTAAGGAAAGTTTATGAATCTGAACAGTAGAGTGAATTTTTCCTAGTGGCAATAGGTTCAGAATACATCCTAGTTGAACCTAATATCCTACACATTCATCCATATAAATATAAAAGCACTGGTCAACATAAGCACATACATCTTGCCTAAGTATTTCAATTTTTTTCCTCTCGCGCCCCTTAAATTCTCTGTATCGATCATGAAGTTCAGGAAAAGAAAGTTAAACTTACCTCAGTTCAAGTCACTGAGCAATAAAAAAAACTAACAGCAGCAACCCAAATCTGCTGAAGCTCTGCAGAGGCAGCAGAGCAGTGGCACAATTCATCCAACGGCTGAGAAAGCGAGTTGGAGTCACCGCGATGATGGGCACTTCATTTAGTAATTCATGAATTAATATTTTGTTTTAACTGAATAGATACTATTTCTCATTTTCCTCTTCCTTTTCAGATTAGATATGGTCGTAATCTGTCATGTGATTTAACAAGCAAAATGTTTGCATATAATGGCATGGTAACAGTAGCTAGGATAGTTACCACTGTTGCTCATTAAGCACAATCAGAACACATACTTACATCACTAAACACCAAGGATTACAAGCTGACACATGGACTAGTCATGCGACTAGTTCAGTTGGAAGACATTGCTAATCGCTAAACAATATAATTTGCCACTTTTTATGTCAGGATGGATAACGGGTCGAAGGTCTAAGTGTCGTGTCAAAGCAACAAATTGGGCTGAATTTTGTGGCATTGCGAAATAGATACTAAACCAACGATTTCATATTGGCTACTTTTGCTGCCAAAACATATGTATGTGGTTTTGTGAACAACGGTGTTACATATGCAATCACTGAATAGTAGATAGATATGAAGAAAAGACATCTGGATCCATGCAAGCTGTAAGTTGTAGCGGAAAAACTTTCTATCCTTTTCTTCTTCATATGTTCCCAATAACAAATGTTAGTTCAAATTTCATTGGATTTTCTTGTTATTCATATTTCATGGCACCTCCATTGGTTTGTTTTGAAGATTAATGAACTATGTAAATGATAAAACATTCATTTGTAGATCATGGATTAGTCCCACCTAGGTTACGTTTTCATGGCACCTCCATTGGTTTGTTTTGAAGATTAATGAACTATGTAAATGATAAAACATTCATTTGTAGATCATGGATTAGTCCCACCTAGGTTACGTTTTCAAATTTGAAAGCTTCCAAACTAAAGAAAGGTCAATTTTGATAGTATTTAGAAAAAAGATGATGAATCTTTAGAACAATAAGGGGAAAGAAAACAAAAGGTTAAGAAAAAAGACGTCCATTAGAAATGTATTTCTAAGCGTAATCGAAATATTTAACATTGAACTGCAAACTTGGTAGTTAGTACTAACTGACAAAGTATTTCTAAGCATAATCTAAATACTGAACATGGAACTGCAAGCTTAGTACTACCTGAAATATGATGGGACAGAAAATACAATGAAATCAAAACAGGACATGCTAAATAAATGCTGCCATGAAAGCAGATCACGCTGATATTTTTAGTGGAAAACGACAAAGGCTCTTCTGTTATGTCTGGTTTTCTGGGTCCTGGTTTGATCCGAAAGTTGGTCCACGCACACATCCGATTTCCATGATCCCCAACATTAGTTAGAAACACAAACATAGACTTCTCATTTTCAAAAATCAACTCTAAGGAATAACAAAACATCATATCGGGGTTCAGGAATCAAATTATCAGTTATTTCAAGAATTAGCAATGACGAAACTGGCATGTCATGGATATACTGTAAAATATAGCCAACATCAAGTAAGGCAATGAATACTGAGACAAGAGTTACCAGCATACAATGCAGAGTGAAAACTTTGTTGCGCCATACACATGTTACAAATTTCCATAGCCTCTTCTTGGTTCATGTAAATCTGAAATTAGCTGGCACTTCCCCTTTGCAAGCAGTTGCATAGTCTTTAGCAAGGTGTGGTGCAGCCTTCTTGTGAGGGCATATGAACCTCTCCATAAATACTTTATCGCTCAGCATGACTATATTATAGTAGTCCCGGTACTGACCTAGCAATCCATTTGCCTTAAGGAACTGGATAACATAGTACCTGGGCCTGAGTCGGCCCTCCATGCTGTAAGAGAGCAATGCCGGGCGATGAGCAATGTAAGCCGGTTCAAGCCCCATCTCAGAGAGGAAGAACTCGGACCTTTGCTGCAGCGAGCTGTTTGACTTCCTCAGCACAATCGGAGCCTTGCACACAGCATGGCTCACTTGGGCATCAGACCACCTGAATATCTTCTTCAAGTAGTTGGCTTTGGCGGCGATCTTGTCCTCGCTTTTGAACGAGACAGCCTGCAGCGCTTGCCTAAACATCCCAGAGCCGCGGGGCACGCCTAGAGCTTCGGCGCATGCCACCATCTCCCGGACGAGCTCTGGATTTGCGGTGAGGATCCTTGGCACGACCATACACAGCTTGGCAATGTCGCAAGCAGCCAGTCCGCACTCCCGCAGGAGCGCGACGTTGGGCTCGACGACCCTGTTGCGGTTGGACGTGAGCAGGTGGGAGCTCTTCCTGAGGGCCCGGAGGAAGTTCTCGGAGGAGCCGAAGAGGGGCAGGTAGTACTGCAGCTTGGGGACGATGGACTTGAACCGGAAGGGCTCGCCGGCGATGGTGGCGAGGAGCGCGACGTCGGAGCCGGACAGGCCGAGGCCGGTGAGTCCGACGACGTTGGAGGCCAGGGTCCTGTCCACGCCCGCGCAGAGCAGCCGCGGGTCCTTGGCGACGGCGGCGGCGATGTCGGCGCCGGAGAGGCCGAGGCCGGCGAGGAAGGCGAGCACGGCGTCGGGGTTGGCGGGGGACTTGAGGTGGGAGAGCTTCGTGGAGGCCTTGAGCGCCTGGGCGCGGGTGAGGCCGCAGGTGTCGACCAGGTACTCCTCCACGGCGAAGCGCTGGCTCGGGGAAATGGGGGCCGCGTCGGCGGAGAGGAGGCGGTGGGGCGAAGAGACGCGGAAGGCGGCCGGAGAGGAGAGGTGGGAGACGATGCAGCCACGGAGGCGGAGCATTGCGCCGGCAGCAGTGGCGGCGGCGGCGGCGGCGGAGGGATTTGGGGTAGGTTGCAGCTGCGTCTCGTCTGCCGTAACAGGCCGTGACCGTACAGTTATGTTCGCATGGCTCGCTTTTCTGATGGGCCGAATGCCATCTTGGGCTCATGCAATCGTTGAGTGGGCTAGTTTGCCATCTTCTTCCTTCCTCGGCCTCGTTGACTGTCGAGCGTACAGTCACGGTGAATAGAGCTTTGCTTCCACTCAAAAAGTGGAACTGTTCTCAAAACAAAACTCAGGCAAAAATTATTTGCAAAACGAAATATAGTGCGTCGTTCATGTTGATTATTTATCGATAATAGGTTGATCCTCTTTTGAGCGAACTTTAGAAAGAACAAACATGCGCGCAGAGAAGCTCAAGCTTTAGTAGAAGATTTGGCAATGCGCAAGATCTATTTCACCATCGACTGTCTGAGAGTCGCAAACGACCTATGGACGACACGTCATCTAGGTGGTTATTGTATGATTGCGAGAGCTTAACCCTGGCAAGACTAGTTTTCTGCACGTGAAATATGCCATGAGAAGCGCGAGCATAATTTGAAGCTCACAATATTGCAAAAATGGCTACTACCTTGGGTTTGGAACGCCATGTGTGGCTCTCAGATCCTCCTAGCAACCTTTGTATGATTGTATCCCAACACTTTTGTCGATAAAATGAAGTACGCTGCCGCGACTCAAAAGAAATGAATACACGTGGCAAAATTGACACAGAAAATTGAGAGTTAAATATGGCATGTAAAAAAGTGGATTTCAGTCCTTTTCTTTTCATTTTTGACGTGTTTTTTGGGTCAACATAAACCGAAAAGTAGAAAGCATTGTGCTCCCTTAATTAAGCAAGTGGCAGCATCTGATTTGCGCATTCTAGAACTCGATTCATAGAGGAAAAAAAACTGCCATCCTCTTTTGATGAAAGAACAAGCATGTCTCTGTTTAAAATTTGCCATCTATATTCCACTTATGTATCGTACTCCCTCCATCCCAAAATAAGGAAAAGACATATTATGTATATTTACTATTTATTATTTTATGATCTATGTTTTTTGAAATCATAGACATATTATGTATTAGAAAATGAGGAAAAGACATTGTATATTTTTGTATGTTGTTAAGGGCCATTTCATCATGCAGGTATCATGCTCATGCACATACAAGAGAAGGCACCATATTAATTTGCTCTATTATTAGAGAAATATCATGCAACAAAAAATATTTAGTGATTAGTGCATGTTCAACGCAAAAATATGATTAATATTTTTAAGTTTAGGAAAACCGTAGCCAACAATTAACTCCACATACAACCATGATAGCGGATAAAACAAGTGGTTGTAAAAAATTTTGACGGAGTGTTGTAGGTTCAAATGAACTAGAATTAGTGAGACATAAATATGTTATTTTATTATTTACTGGGATCATTTTAACGAAGCTCCATTTGTACTACAAAAATAATATCTCCATTTTTTTGTTATCTTGTTATTTCTTTCTTGTTTATAAGTTATTAACTATGTCTACCATTTTTTATAGCAAGCACAATATATGGAAGCCATGATTTTTTTACAGTATTATAGATTATTTCTTAGGTTTTTCGTAGTAATAACCATACTTCCTTTTTCCATGTAGAGGATCAACCAAAATCTTAAGTGTCCTAATATCACCCACTCGACCACATAGTAGTTTCATCCAACGTCTAATAATCTGCTTTTAATAAATAGTTCATATTTTGGCCAATGTTAACAACGTGCAAAAGATGGTTATCCACCATTTTTTGGAAGTATTTTAGATGACTTTTTACTAACTTTGAGTGTAGAACACAATGACATGCCACTGCTTTTTATTTGCATGGTACTAAAGGACATATATAAGCATAAACATACATGTCCATTTGTAGATGCATCGGATGCATCGATATACCTAGGGGCAATTTTACTGGCATACTTAAGAGGGTATTTGGTTGGGCTTTTACTTGCGTTTTCACTTTGGCTTATAAGCCAAAAAGTACCTATTTATGTGCTTTCAGCTTTGGCTTTTGGCTTTTGTCTGTAAATAGGCCAAAAGCCAAAGCCCAAAGTACCTAAGCAGTTGATTTTTTTTGCTTATAAGCCAAGGTGGAAAACTTATAAGCCAAAAAAGCACTTATGTATATGCTTTTGGCTTTGGCATTGGCTTTTGTCAAAAGCACCTATTTAGGTGCTTTTGACTTTGGCTTTTGGCCTTTGTCTCTAAATAAAGCAAAAGCATGTACATAGGTGCTTTTGGCTTATAAGCCAAAGTGAAAACGCCAAGTAAAAGCCCAACCAAACACCCTCTAAGGCTAGAGCCTACCCTCTATTTTTGTAAAATATTATCAGAACTGCTCACACATGATCATACGTGTGTATGGTCCCTAATGTCTATGACTTATATCACTCTACACTTCTTCATAATATAACATATCTGTTGGTAGACACCTCACGACGATTGTTTTGACCAACCATATATCTAATATTCTTCGCCTTCACTGTCCGTAGGACTAAAATGCAATGGACCTTTCACTAGTCGCTAGCTACCGTACTCTAGTTGCGCGTGCAAGAGGAGTAGCTTGTGATATGTGTTTTGCTGACAAGGGTTTGGAGAAGCTGAAGTGACACGTAGTGGAGTAGCATACAATTAATACACGACATGGAGTTATCTATGGAGTGAGAAGTAATCGTGTAATGCACTCAACAATCTCAATCACATAGGTAGGTACCATATTATTGTACCTTACATAGTTAAATAGGTAGTCTCCACTAATCTAACCACATGGTATGTGTGGTAAGCAACTTCATATTTAAAATGATGAAATTGAGCAATGATGCTTTGCATGGTGATTAGATAATAGATAATAGAAATAGATGAAACAAAATCTCCACTGATGTATCTCTAAACAACATGTAAATATGCCACCTCAACATACAACCATGCGTGAAAAAGACTCACCATAAACACACGTGGAAAAAAGCCTAACATTTCCATTCTGTTGTGCTACTTATATTCATTATATTGTACTACTATATGATAATAAAATGCAATAAATCATATGTATTCTTGGTTTCGGTTCTCATATTATCAATCCAACTACTAATGTTTTATACCATCAAATCTCATTAAAATATTGCAACTAATTCCTGCAGAAACGCGTGAGGTATCATCTAATTATACATAATTCTGCATCCCTGACTTATTCAATATATTCAGTGTGAGACGCATCTCTTCGTGTGGTCACCACATACGTTGAGACGGAGACTTTGAAAGGCAAACTTCAATTATTTAACTACAAGCATTTACGTATTAGCTAAGATACATTTTGTCCTCTATCTCTGCACAAAGCCTCCCTTTTCACTACACCTTCCTTTCTACGTGAGGTCATCAGATACGGCAGATGTCACTTAGCAAGCTGAAAGTTCCCTTTTGGTCAATTTAATTGACACATGGAGTGGAGGTCCGAAAACAACGGGCACGGCAAAATCGTTTTCACAACGTTAACTGGCCAAAGAGGATTTAAAAACACAACAAGAAGGAGAATTCAAGACTAGAAGTTTTGATGCAGCCATGTCCGTATCAACCACCGCGTCGATCCGTACTCTCGCATGTCAAACTCTTGGCGTGCTGAATTGTCTAAAAGTATAAGTTCTGGTCGCCGTCTCTGTTGTTTTCTCCTGTTCTTTAGGAGAACTTGGCATTTTCTCTAGAACACACTAGCTTTATTGACTTTGCATAGAGAAAATGCACTCCTGTCGCTACCGAGAGAGTTCGGGGCCCAAGAATATCATAGTGCTCCGTGCGCGTTCATGCATAGCAACCGCAGCGTACCGCCGGACGAATGCATGTAGAACATAGAGACTAATGAAGTCATGCGTTTGACTGATAGAGTCAATTCTTTGAATGGTTCTGTAGTTTGGTGTGGAATAAGTACGCTAGCTAGAATAAGTACTATACAAAATATCTGTGTTTAATCACTGTGTAATCTGCCTGCTAATTAAGAAACATATTCGAGAGCTAGCTCATTGATCAATGTGTGCTAATTAACTAGCTAGTAGTGGGTGGCATGATCTTCGCAGCATCTTCCACTTTCGGTTACCGGCCGCGGCGGTATAACGTACGAAGGCCGTGTAGTAGTAATCAAGGCACAGAAGCACGCAAGTACATGCACATACAATGAAATTGAGGAGAAATATCCAAGGTGTATTAAAAAGAGTGAATTCTACTTTTTACCATGTAGTTGTACATTTGTGACACATATTAGCCCATTTAGTAGAATTTATATTGAAATATCATATTTTGGAGACTTTTAACACGGTTTTACCCTAGTTTTCCATTTTCCTTTATGTTAGATAGGATCGGCATTTCCGCAAAAAAAGGAGATAGGATCGGCATGCAGCGTCAATGATTCGTAAAAAACCTGTAAAGATCGGAGGGCGATTATGTCTAGACTTCTCTTGTCCATCTGTTCCATTCCTTGTCGTCATCCAGATATTTTTGGACCCTGGTTGTCACCTCGCACCTTACCTAATGACACACATTAGAAAACGAGGTTTCAAAGCTTCTAAAAGCAGAATTCTAGATGAATTTCCACTCGAGGAGGTAATTAGTGTCACAAATGCATACGTAGGGGATAAAATGTGGAATTCACTCTATTAGAAACGATGAATGTTCACATATTCATCTCTCTCATAACATATTTTATTTTGGCACAAAGCGAACTATTCTTTTGTCTTTCTCATAACATATTACAAATCTGTGTTATAGATTAAGGCCTCTGATAATGTGGGTTTGGATAAGCAAACTATTATACTCCCTCCGTTCCTAAATATAAGTCTTTTTAGAGATTCTAATATGAACTACATGCGGAGCATAATGAATGAATCTAAACTCTAAAGTACGTCTATATACATCCGTATGTAGTTATTGAAATATCTAAAATGACTTATATTTAAAAACGGAGGGAGTATTACTTCTCTCATAACATGATATAAGCATCAGTTATTATGGGGAGTTTGGGTAAGCGCCCCAAAAGCCACTTGGTCTGGGAAACCACACCAACCAAATGGGGGTGCCCCGCCTCCACTAGTAGAAAAAGGGTCAAATGTGAAGCACATTAGTGCCAGTTTGAATTTGAGCCAGCACTAATGTGACCACTAGTGCCAGTTCCAACGGCTAGGCGGGCGAACATCATTAGTACCGGTTCGTGGCAACCTTTAGTACCGGTTCATGCCACGAACCGGTACTAATGAGGTCAGTGCGGCTGTGGTCAGGCTGGGGCCCCCACGAAGACCTTTAGTACCGGTTCATGGCATGAACCGGTACTAGAGTTTCTTAGTAAACTGATTTTTAGTCCCACCTCGCTAAGGGAGAGGCAGTATGAGCGGTTTATAAGCCGTGAGTGCAGAGACAATGACGAAGAGGCGCAATGCTCACCTGCACGTTGATTAGCTTCAGGCCTTTCGAAATAACATAGATTGCACTGAGCTATGTGCAGTGCAGTCTATACTATTCCGAAAGGCTTGAAGCAAATTAACCAGCATTGCACCTATTTTTTATTTTTAATAACTTATTTGTACTCCGGACTTCTTTTGCGTTCAGTATGCAGCATTCAAAGCGACGTCATCAATTTCCAACATGTTCTGACATCATTTGCTGTTTTTCAGTCATTTACCTAATTGTTTAGAGAGCTAAATGACCGTGAAATTGAAAATCACTACAAAATAAACTGTGAAAATGTTGAAACTTGACATGGTATCATCATTTCACCCGCATAGCATGTGCGAAAGAGTAGAGAGGGTCACGGCAAAAACTGGACGCACTTCATGTACAAACTGGACAATCTCTTTCGGAGTATCAAGGTTTCGGACGAGAACTCATTTGTTACATGGGCACTTCAATGTTTTTTAAACTTATTTAAACTCCGGACTTCTTTTGCGTTCAGTATGTAGCATTCAAAGCGACGTCATCAATTTTCCAACATGTTCTGACTACATTTACTGTTTTTCAGTCATTTACCTAATTGTTTAGAGAGCTAAATGACCGTGAAATTGAAAATCACTACAAAATGAACTGTGAAAATGTTGAAACTTGGCATGGTATCATCATTTCATCCGCATAGCATGTGCGAAAGAGTAGAGAGGGTCACGGCAAAAACTGGAGGCACTTCGTGTACAAACTGGACAATCTCTTTCGGAGTATCAGGGTTTCGGACGAGAACTCATCTGTTACATGGGCACTTCAATGTTTTTTAAACTTATTTGAACTCCGGACTTCTTTTGCGTTCAGTATGCAGCATTCAAAGCGATGTCATCAATTTCCAACATGTTCTGACTACATTTGCTGTTTTTCAGTCATTTACCTAATTGTTTAGAGAGCTAAATGACCGTGAAATTGAAAATCACTACAAAATGAACTGTGAAAATGTTGAAACTTGGCATGCTATCATCATTTTACCCGCATAGCATATGCGAAAGAGTAAAGAGGGCCACGGCAAAAACTGGACGCAGTTCGTGTACAAACTGGACAATCTCTTTCGGAGTATCAGGGTTTCGGACGAGAACTCATTTGTTACATGGGCACTTCAATGTTTTTAAACTTATTTGAACTCCGGACTTCTTTTGCGTTCTGTATGCAGCATTCAAAGCGATGTCATCAATTTCCAACATGTTCTGACTACATTTGCTGTTTTTCAGTGATTTACCTAATTGTTTA
>NC_041390.1:16548121-16550495 GCF_002162155.2 Triticum dicoccoides
ACGCAGTTCGTGTACAAACTGGACAATCTCTTTCGGAGTATCAGGGTTTCGGACGAGAACTCATTTGTTACATGGGCACTTCAATGTTTTTAAACTTATTTGAACTCCGGACTTCTTTTGCGTTCAGTATGCAGCATTCAAAGCGATGTCATCAATTTCCAACATGTTCTGACTACATTTGCTGTTTTTCAGTGATTTACCTAATTGTTTAGAGAGCTAAATGACCGTGAAATTGAAAATCACTACAAAATGAACTGTGAAAATGTTGAAACTTGGCATGGTATCATCATTTCATCCGCATAGCATGTGCGAAAGAGTAGAGAGGGTCACGGCCATCACTGGACGCAGTTCGTGTACAAACTGGACAATCTCTTTTGGAGTATCAGGGTTTCGGACGAGAACTCATCTGTTACATGGGCACTTCAATGTTTTTTGAACTTATTTGAACTCTGGACTTCTTTTGCGTTCAGTATGCAGCATTCAAAGCGACGTCATTAATTTCCAACATGTTCTGACTACATTTGATGTTTTTTAGTCATTTACCTAATTGTTTAGAGAGCTAAATGACCGTGAAATTAAAAATCACTACAAAATGAATTGTGAAAATGTTAAAACTTGGAATGGTATCATCATTTCACCCGCATAGCATGTGCGAAAGAGTAGAGAGGGTCACGGCAAAAACTGGACGCACTTCGTGTACAAACTGGAGAATCTCTTTCGGAGTATCAGGGTTTCGGACGAGAACTCATCTGTTACATGAGCACTTCAATGTTTTTTAAACTTATTTGAACTCCCGACTTCTTTTGCATTTGGTATGCAGCATTCAAAGCAACGTCATCAACTTTCAACCATCAACTTGGCATGGTATATAAAAATAAATGAATAGAAGAAAATAAATAAAGCAGAAAAGAAAAAAAGCAGAAAAGAAAAAATAGCAGAAAAGAAAAAAACTATAGCAAAAAAGAAAAAACTATATAAAAAACTACTCAGAAATAAATAGAAGAAAATAAATATAGCAGAAAAAAAAACTACTCAGAAATAAATAGAAGAAAAAATAAAGCACAAAGGAAAAAAACTATATAAAAAAATTTGGGGCGCTGCACTATGTGCCTGCTAGGCCACGGGCGTGCAATTTCTGGCCCACAAGGCCCAGCAGGCTCACAGGGCAGCGCGCCGTAGTTAGGCCCAGAAGCCTGCTTTATAGAGGAGTTCGAAAGGGCAGCCGCGGCTGGGTTTATAAACCAGTGCGGCTGCCCTTCGCCCAGCGAGGTGGGACTAAACTTTGTGCACCACGGGTGGCAGCGCACAACCTTTAGTACCGGTTGGTGGCTCCAACCGGTACTAAAGGGTGGTCTTTAGTACCGGTTGGTGGCTCCAACCGGTACTAAAGGGTGCTCTTCCTGCCTCTTGGCCTGACCAAAGTTGGCCTTTAGTATCGGTTGGTGGCTCCAGCCGGTACTAAAGGCCCATCCTATATAAGAAAACACTTCAAAAAATTCAGTTTCTCATATGCTTCTTCTCATCTGTCCTGTCGCCCGCCGCCCCCGTCGCCGCCCTGTCCCCGTCCCCGTCTGTAACATCCCAAATTTTCAATTTGGAATGTTATACATTAGATCATCATGCATATCTTATTTTTCTTGCATTTTGGTCGATCCTAGAAATTTCACGCAACTCAAGGACCTTCGGAGAGAGTTGGAGATTTCGTTATTTTCATATTTGAGAGTTTTCTTGAATTTGAAAAGAGGATCATTTGATTTATTTATTTCATCTTCAATTATTTCCGATATCAAAATATGAGAGGGAATAATATGACTTTCCCAAAATATAGGAAAAATGAAGATTTAATAAATAGATCAAATTTTGTTTTCCGGTGTTTGTTTGTTTTTCTTTGGATAGGGAAAAATGCGCGTTTTCGAAAATTGCATTTTAGGTCCGTAGAAAAATTCATTTTGTTCGACTCATTTTTAGGAGTCGGGGAAAATTTACTTTAGGAATTTTGGAGTTCGTTTAGATTTTCTTTCTTTTGTTTTCTGCACGCGAAACCGATTTAAAAAAAAAGAGAGCCAGGCCAGCCGGGCCAAAGGCCCAGCCAACCGGCCGCCTCCCCAGCCTCCCTGCGCGCGTGCGCCAGGCGCAGGCAGCGCCAGCCGCCGCCGCCTCTAGGCCGAGTCCGGCTTGGACTCTAGGCCGGCGCCCCTTGCCTCTTTCCTTTGTTTCGTTTTCCTATTCCTAGTCTATTTCTTGTCCCCTACCCCAAGAAACCCCCCCTCACCTATATAAATACCCCCACACCCCCCCTCCAAAACATCAAATCAAACCCCAAGCCCCACACCACCCCTCTCCTCCCCAAGCCGCGCCCCACCCCGCGCCCCTC
>NC_041390.1:16550863-16576042 GCF_002162155.2 Triticum dicoccoides
CGCCCCTCACCCGCCGCCGCCGCCCCTATAGCGCCGCCGCCGCCGCCCTAGCACGCCGCCGTCGCCGCCGTTCGCCCCGCCTCGCCGAAGGTAGCCCCGCGCCTCTGTTTTTCTTCCCCGCGGTTTGGTTCTTTTAAAAGAAATCGTTCCGGTTTTCTTTTCCGGTTTTTCTCTCCGATTCTTCGTTCGGTTTCTTTTCCGAAACCCCTAGATCGGTTTTCCGTTTTCTTTTTCGGTTTCTTTTCCGAAAACCCTAGATCGGTTTTCGTTCTTCTTTCGGACCATTCGTCTCAACGAACATGATCACCGATTATTCCCGGTTAACGACGCCCGTTCGTTTAACCGTTCGTCTCTTTCTTTTCGTCGGATTTATTCCGCGATTGCGATCTCAGATCCGATCTTCGTTCTAGTTTATCTTCTCGCCCGTTTATCGGAATCAGGTGATTCAAGCGCCTGGAGTTTCGTCTCAAAACCGCCGTTCCGTCTAATCAACTTGAACAAGTTTTTGCTATGGTAAAATTTGACCTAGTTTCAACTTGCTAGAACCGAGTTGTTTTCTTCCGTCGTTTGTTCGGTTCGTTCTTTCTTTGCAACCGGAGTTCTTAAGTTGAACTTTCTGGTTCGTCCTCTCATTCGAGTTTTACTTGTGCATTAGATGAGTACTTATTGTGTCGTTACTATTGTTTGCTTACGATAGATTGACCGGAGTGTGACGAGTAGATCTATCAAGAGTTTTGAGTACGAATCATCTTCATCTACATTGCAGGCAAGTTCACACTTTGATCATACTTTTCTACAACCCAGTTTTATTGCATTAGATCAATCCTCTCACATTGCATGATTAGGATCTAATTAAATTGTGGGATGGGAAGTAGATGAGGTAGTACCTATCACATGTATTATTATGAAACCTTTGGGAGTTACTTCTACGTTTGCTTATTATGCCATGCTATGCTAGTAGACGTGGATTGGGTGAGTGATACCATGACAGATGTGAGTTGATAATTTTAATGGTTTATCTAAGGTGGCAACTTAAACACACATCTGGGTGGATTGAGGCACCTGATGTCTATCAGGACTTGCCTGTTTTATTTTGGACCGCCACCCAGGCTCAAAGGGATCATAAGATCTTTCAAACTAGAAACTTACGTGTGCAGCCACAAGCCATTATGGGCTCTGGCATAGTTGACTAAGTCGTGCGAACTCTTACGGGTAGACTAGTAGATGTAGGGGAAGTAGGTGTACCGGTCTACCCACACGTAAGGTGCTAGCGCTTCTGAAAGACTGTGTCTCGGTCATCCGTCTTCTCAAACACCATGTAGTGCGAGAAACCAAACGGAGGCGATCGAGTCTTGTGAGGAAAAGTGCGCAAACCTCTGCAGAGTGTACAAACTAATCATGATTAGCCGTGTCCCCGGTTAGGGACAGCTTGAGTATCTAGTACTTGAATATCATGTGAATCTCAACATGTTACTTCTAACTAATGTTGTTGGGTTTTAATTATTTTTAATTGGGATTGAGAATGCTGTCAACCATTCTCAATGTTCAACAACCACCATGATAGTTAAATAAATTTATTCCTTTGCAGTAGGGAAAAATTGGCTTTTCGCAAAAATCTTATAACCATAGAGCTTTTCCACCAGCCATATATGCATATAGTGATAGCCATTGTTCATCATTTTTCTCTATGGTGTGAATTTGCCAGTACATTCAATGTACTGACCCGTTTCGGGCTGCAACGTCTCATGTTGTAGGATTATCTTACGACGAGTAAGCGATACGTTAGGGTTACGATTTTTACACTCAACTTTGCCGTTGGTGTTGATGGGAATCCACAACCTTGTTGCTTCCGCTATATGGATTGAGGTAATAGTATTTACGTTACTTTATACATGTGATTTACCTCTGTTATAAATCCTTCGAGTACTGTGTGTGTCAGCATACCGATCCAGGGATGACACTTAAGCACAGAGACTTGATCCATTCGGGTCAGGTCGCTACACCGTCCCCGTCGTCGCCGCCCCGGCCGTCCCCGTCCCCATCGCCCCGTCGTCCCGTCGTCCCCGCCCGGCCCGTCCCCGTCCCCGTTGTCGCCGCCCCATCCCCATCCCCGTCGTCCCCATCCCCGTTGTCACCATCCCCGTCGGCGCCGCCCGTCGCCGCCCCCGTCGCCTCGCCTCGCCGGTGAGATCCTGCCCCGGCCGCCATGTCCACACACACACACATTGTTTTTTTAGTTTTTTAGTTATAGAAATTTTTATGTTTTTTATTTATAGAAATGTTAGAAATTTTCTGTTTTTAGTTATAGAAATATTAGAAATGTCAGTTATATATAAATGTTATAAAATTGTCTACTTTATATATTTTAGTAAGAAAATTAATAGAACTAGTTTATTTTTAGTAAATTCTTAGTTGAATTAATAGAACTAGTTATTTTTAGTAAGAAAATTTAGGTATATGAGATTTGATGATCTAATCAAAATATTATTATATAGAACTACCTACTTTATTTTAGTAAGAAATTAATAGAACTAGTTTATTTTTAGTAAATGCTTAGTTGAATTAATAAAACTAGTTTATTTAGTTGAATTAATAGAACTAGTAAGTGTTTAATGTTTCACCTATATATGAACATATGTTAGATATTAATGCAAATGTTAAATGAATTAGATATAAATTATATGTTAGATATATATTTAATCTAGTTATATGAGATTTGATTATCTAATTAACATTTTATTATATAGAACTAGCTACCTTATTTTTAGTAAGAAAATTAATAGAACTAGTTTAGTTGAATTAGTTGAATCAATTAGTTGAACTAGTTAGTTGAATTAGTTGAGCTACTTTATTTAGGTATATTTTTCGTAAGTGCTTAGTTGAATTAGTTCAATTAATTAGTTGAACAAGTTGATTTAACATAACTAGTTGAATTAATAGAACTAATAAGTGTTTAATGTTTCACCTATGAACATAGGAATGTCGTCTGACGACGAACACGATTTCATTATGTGCGAATACTGCGAAGACCAGCGCGGCCTGTGCGGCAGAAATTTTCTAGTTGATGATAGACGCTTCAGCATCAAGCTGGATAAGAACTTCGAAGTGGATACAGTAAGTCACAACAACAAGTCTTTTTCGTAATTAAGCATGACTTATGCTTCATTTGCTTCAACTTTTAATTTTAATTTTTCACTATTCTACTAGTGTATCCCCTGCCATGCAAGAATTTTTGTCTTGGATAAGATAGGTTTCAGTCCTAACGAAACTATGGAGGTAAAAAGACTTTACTTGAAGACCGAGCATGGTTATACCTTCAACGTCAAATTACACAATGCAGACACATACACCTATTTTGAATGCAAAACTTGGCAAGCACTATGCAAGGTTTATGCATTTGAGACTGATATGGTTATCACCTTTGATATTCGTCTGGAAGATGATATCGAAGGTAATAGAGACATCTGGGTCGATGTGCAGGCGCCTCCAGTTCTACCATTATGTGAGTTTCTCAACCATATTTATGTCTTCGATATAGGATTATTTGAACCAGTTGAATAATTAATAGATCTCAATTTATATTGACAGCTTATTTCCAATCAAGCAAACATGTCCGACGCTTGGTAGACAGGACCGTCCACTGTCCCGGGGCTGAACTAAACTGCGAGGAGACAAGTCATTATGTTTCATGGCTTGAGGATCTTGATGTTGTCAAGAAAAAAAAATTCCTGCACTTAGAAATGTTATTACTCAAAACGTGCGACCAATAGTGTTCGTACTTAACTACGGTCACATATATTTAGGAAAGATGGTAAGATTTCTACTATTTCTCCTCAGTGCATCTTTTGCATACATTATTTTTTTAAGCTAAACTTCATTGCTAAGTATGTTATTATACGATGTTCTTCAACAGGGACTCCCGATGAATGTTGTGCCTGATTGGATCGAGACTAAAGGTACCATGAATATTGTTAGCTTACGGCCAAGATATCCTACAATGCACTTTAGTGCATTCAGGATTTCTAATAGCGAGGAATGCTTAATAGTAAAAGACTGGAGCAAAATTGTGAACGATCGCAGAGAAGTACTAGGGGGCAGCAATCAAAAGCGCAACCCACGATTAGGAGACAGGTTTATCTGCATGCTCCAATATGATGAATCAGGAAAGCTATACATGTTCTATGCTATTTTACCTGAGAGAGAGCAGCAGGAGTGATTAATTAGCTAGTTCATGCTCTTAATACTTGTCCTCTCATGTCCGTGTTCTTCGTCCTGAACTTAATCTCAAAGAGTGATTTGCTTTTGTGGTGTTATGAACGCTTATAATATCATTACCATGTTGAACTCGATGATATCTTTGCTTCTGGTACAAGTGAATGTTTCTTCTTTAAGCTAGTGTTTGTGGTGATTAGATAGCGGTAATGACTATATGATGATTAAGTAGTGGTAATGAGACGACTATTATATGATAATTTTTAGCTAGCTATGAAAACTGTTGTTGGTGATGATATATATGATGCAAGAGTTTTTATATTAATATGATGATGATGATGAGTTATTATATCATTTATGAAAGAAACCGCAGATTAGTTTCAACTGGATGGATTCTAGCTAAGTGATCAAGTATATGCCATATCCATATTACCTCGATCACTTAATTAGGTGATCAAGTATATATAATATGGATATGACATATACTTGATGACTTAGCTAGGATCCACATGCATCCAGTCAAACTAATCTGCGGTACATTCACCTAATGATTTAACAACTCATTATAATGTAAAACAATCACTAAATTAAATTGAAAACACAAAATTAAAGTAAAAATAAAAATAAAACCAAAACACACCCAAACATTTTGTACCGGTTGATGTTACCAACCGGTACTAATGTCCTACGCGTCCACGGAGCTGGCTCGTGCTACGTGGTTGCCCTTTAGCACCGGTTCGTGCTGAACCGGTACTAAGGAGGGGGGGGGGGGCTTTAGTGCCCACACTTTAGTGCCGGTTACCGAACCGGCACTAAAGGGCCTTATGAACCGGTGCTATTGCCCGGTTCTGCACTAGTGCTCTTTCGGGGTAAAAATCTGACGGCTTACATTTTCTTTGGCGTGTTGCTAGGTGGTTTCACGGATATGGCGAGGATGGCATTGCGTTTGCCACGCTTAGATGTTGTTCAGGCCCGACATGTGCAGGCCTTGCCCTCCCCCTCCTTCGTCCACTGGATGATGTAGTAGTCCTTGATGGCATTGTTGCTGGAGGGACAAGAATGGAGCCCCACTGGGGAAGTGCACGAATTGACGAGTACAATGGGGAGTGTCCGCGTCAGTATCATGATGCCCAAGCCGCACCGGTTATGTCAAAGATGAGCCCGAGGGAGCGTCTGGAGATGGAGGGGTTGACACCATAGACATCGCCTCATGCAGCCTCGACGCAGATGGAGTTCGAACCATCAATGTTATGGAAACACTGGATGCTGGATGTAGACGTAACTTTGTAAACTTGGCAAATTCGATAGGAGATGCATCGCTCTGGGTGATCACCACCAAAGGAAAAAAATATCTACATATCTAAATCAAATAGCATATTATTAGAAACCGCATAGGAATTATTTTTATATTTTATATCTTATATTATTATTATTATTATTATTATTATTATTATTATTATTATTATTATTATTATTATTATTATTATTATTGATGTTTCCTTGATAAACTTTGTCAATTTTTATAGCAATTGATTTTTGAGAAAACTATAGACAATACATTATAAAATAAAAAATAAAAAACATACTCCCTCCATTCCTAAATATAGGGTGTATAGTTTTTGGCATGGAAATTAAAGAATGCACATGAAGGGAAAATTTCACAAGTTTTGGGCAAGACTACAACTGACTAATTGACATGAGAAAGTAGAGGAGCTTGCCCTATGTAAAGAAATGTAATCAAATCCCTTAAAAAGTTATCCAAATGAGTGGTGCAAGGCAATAAACCTTATATTTTGAACTTTTTCTCAAAAATCTATACACCTTATATCAAGGAACGGAGGGAGTATATCACAGAGTGGAGGTAGTATAACATAGGTGGTTGTGACCACGCCTTAGGGCATATATAGTGCCTTTATTTTTCTAGAGAAAAGGCATATATCCCAACTTCAAATTAATGAAGCCATAAACCGGCAAGGGATACAGTGGTGTTGAATACAAAGATACCGGCTAGGGATACTGTGGTGTTGAATACAAAGATATAGCCTTAATACATGAAAAGAATGTAGGCAACAAGTACCCAGATGCTATCTACAGAGAGGCCCAAATACAACTGCCATCGAGGAAAATAGCAAGATCAAGTCAAGGATGAATTCCATGCCAAAGAGGATCAACGCCCGCAGAGGCACACCAGACAAAGGGTGAGAGTAACACCGCCGTAGGAAGGAGCCCCGTCGCCTATGCCAGGATGGCTGAGCCGAGGTCGGAGGAGAGACCACTATCTCTCCTGACACGTTGCCGGAGAGGAGACCTTATCTCCCCTCACCCCATCACAGGAGCACTATCACGAACCAGCAACCCACAATGCCTCTTGGTAGCGAACCACAATAGTGGAAGCAGGAAGGCGACCTCACACTCACTTCTAGCGGCTCCCAACAGAAAACACACAACTGCCACCGATGCTGATGACTCGAAGAACATCCACACCACCCATCCAAAGGCAGCGTCTTTAGGAAGATCACGATGTTGGAGCACCACTATCGCTCGACCACACACGACTAGGGTTTCCACCTGGGATTTGGGGAGGAGTAGGTGGGGGAAGGAGGGGAATCAACCCCCCCCCCCTCAAGAGGGAGAATGGAGCAGAAGCTACCGTCGACGTCGAGGTCGACCAGGGGTTTTCCCCATCCCAGGCCTTCCTCCACCACGGTCACGCCCACCGCCCACGCCGATCTGGCGACCTGGAGGCAGGCCGATCCGCAACCGACGAGGACGTATGGAGCCGAGAGAGAGTGTCGGGATATATATATATTTGGCGCAGCCACTGGAGTAGACCACGCCGCGAGGAGTCACCGCTACCAACCACCACCCATGCGACCGGAAGGGCCAGACAACACCACCCGCCCGAAGAGGTCGACGCCACCTTCACACCAGGGCCACTGACCCAACATCCAGAGCTCCCAGAAGTGACAGAGGGCAACATAAACCTCACTGCCACCTTCACTGGCAGTCACTAGGGGATGTCGGTGACCTTCTCAGGTGGCGGCATGGAGGGGAGGGGAGGGGAGGGGGGATAGGGGCTAGAGGGGCTAGGGTTTGTCGTCCTACAGTCACCCGTGAGGGGGGGGGGTTGTTGGTCGCCCTCAAGAATTGTAATTTTATTCCATGTACAGTGATTGATAAGGTAGTCTTATCTTAAGTCCGCCATGTAATCTAGAGAAGACAATAAACAATTATTAACATTGGGTTATTTTTTAGTCTTAAGTAGATATCCTTAAACATATGTGGAAAGAGATATTGTTGTTGATGGATTATTTCTTAACTAGATGATGCCCCGCACGTTGTTGCGAGAATATTTTGCAGTATTTTAGTGAGATTTTGGTTATATGGAACATGAATATTTGAAATAATAGTTTTTAAAATTATATAAGAATTAAATTTAATACCATAATAGAATGGAATTTTACATGCATGCATGTTTGCATGTTGAAGTGGATTTTTAATATGCATAGTTGCATGTTGAGGTGGGCATTTCCTATGCATGTTGAATGATGAGGTGGCATGCTTGCATGTTGAGAGAAATATGTTAGTGGGGGCTAGCTATTTAGATATAGAAGATTAAGAGAAGGCAAACCTTTTCTTATGCTTCATCACTCCTCCAATTCAGCATTTATATTCTACACGACAGCCCTAAGATAACATCATTGTGCACACACTTGTAATCTTTGTTTTGATCAGTGGTATCTCTATTTTTTTTCTTACCTTCAGCATCCGTAAGACTAATTAACTTGCAGTGCAGCTTTCTACATGCCCTATCTCCACACTTGAGTCGATGCCAATTTAATGAGACTTCGGACTTAAGATCACCGGCCCTTGTTTTCAGCCCATAATATTATATTAATCGATGTTGTAACATATAGTCGCTGCACGTGCAAGAAGAGTATCTTATGATGTGTTTGTGTTCTCACAGGGGTTTGGAGAAGCTGAAGTGCCACGTTAAAGAGCTCATCTGTCTAATTAACACGTATCAAACATGCATCAGCTCCTACCTTTCAGGGGGTCAAATTTAATACACGCCATGAAGTTATCTCTGGTGTGGAAAGAAACCGTGTATTGCACTCAACAATCTTAATCACATGGTATCATATATAACTGTAAAATATGATCCAGCAATAAAACTATCTTTCTTAGCACGCATACATCACACACATGCATCCATGCAGGAGTATTATGCTACTTATATTAAATATTTTAAAAACTAGGCAATTATCAAATACAAAAGATACACAAAGTTTATTTGTATTTTTAGTTCAAGTTCACATTATTAGTCTTAATGTTCTACACAAGCAAATATATTTAAAATATATAGTAACCCATTTTCACATTAATGCATTAGTTATCATCTAGTTATATGTTGCTTTGCGGCCGTCACATATTCAATGGGGATGCATCTCTTCTTGTGATCACCACATAGTACGTTAGAAGTTCCGGTATAATAAAGAAACGTATTCAAGTCCTTCATAAAGTTCTGGTATAATAAATCTATTTAACTAATTCATGCCAACGATTTATTTGTAATTTAGCTAAGATAGTTATATCCTCTTTCCGCAGAAAGTATCCCTTTCGCCGTTGTTTTCTTTCTATCTGAGGCCGTTAGGTACAGCTGATGTCACAGCAGAAATAACTCCATATCCGGCGGTTACCGGTCTTTTTCATCAACCGTGTTACTCAACACGTTGAAAGGCCCCCCTTTGGTCAATTTCATTGACATGCAATGGAGATCGGAAAACAACCAGCACAACAGTCGTTGTCACCAACGTTTAGTTTGTCACTGCTGAGCTATGCCCACTAGACTTGTTTACTTAGCTATTAAACGTCAAGGAAAATAACCATGCTGTAGCTAGCACTATTGGGTCAACTCTATGCGCACAGTTATTGTTTGTTTTGTAAGTACTACTTATGGCCTTCATTTCACCATCCTTATAGTTATAGTAGATAAAATGTGAAAATTAGTAGCAGCATGCACGCCACCTCTCATATATTTTTATTTTATCTCCAAATTTGAAATATTATATCTTTTGACCCAAAAGTTTAAATTAAGTTTTGTTCGTGTATTTGTGTTCGTTGCGATGAGAACTTTCGAACAAGAGCACTCTTGATTGCGTTATGACAACTTTTAAATTTAGTTCCGTATTAAAGCTTGATAGCTGTAATATTAAGTACGTACCAAATAAATTTCAGTTTTGAAACTTGGTGTTATCGTTCGTTCCCAGCAACTTTTAGTAGTTGAAACTTGGTGAAATTTTTTCAAACTTGTCAAAACGTAATAAAGAATGGTCTTGTTTCAAAGTTCTAGTCGCAAGGAACACGAATATGCAAATGAAACATAAAATTAGACTTCTGGTTCAAAAGATATGGATTTAAATTAGAAAGTCAAAAGAAAAAGCATGAGAGAAGGGATGGGTGGAGCTGCCAAAAGATGTGAATTCATATTATATAAACATATGCACAAAGTATACATGGGCAAGAATCCCCACAGAGAGCTTTGCATCAAGGCGTCTTACCAAGTCAAGAGGGTCGATCTAGAAGAAGTTTTAACCCTATGGGCCATGAGGGGTAGCTCTTCTTTAAATAGAATATTGCACCAAGAAAAAGAAGGCACCACATGCTTAAATAAAGCTGTTCCGCTCCTTCCAAATGTTCCATCGGAAATGATAAACCCCAAACATTTGGTATTTGACCATGGCAAATCAAACGTTTTCGATGGCAATTCCAGTGACGCGAGGATGACAAGTTTAGTTGATACACACAATAATTTTACTGGCAAAAAAATACACTGAGCATGGATTTGCCATGCTTGCCAACTAAACTTGCCATCCTCGCGTCACTAAAATTGCCACCGAAAATGTTCGATTTGCGATGGTCAAATCCCGAACGTTCAGGATTTATCGGGGTCCATGTTCCATAGGACAAAAATTGATGCCTCCTAAAAGCACGGGCCTTAAGAGCAGCAGCCTATATGGCGTGGGTCAGGGAGGCTGCAGAAGACCAAGTAATACCCATAAACCACCACCAACAACAAAGCAAAAGCACACTCAATGAAAAATATGATTTCAGGTTTTCAAGGTGGCAAGAGATCACATTAAGCAATAAATTAGGAAAAGAATCCGGGTACCAGGGTCGCCCTATCATCGTATCATGAGTGTTAAGGCGATCCACCCAACAAAAAGCCAAGGGAAAACTTTGATCTTAGAGAGGCTTTCACATTTCCAAATTTTATGAAGAAAAAAATGGCACTTGAAGACCAACATACATGAAATGCTGGATCCTAGACGGAGATTACACATCAGTGCCCCCACGTCATTCTAAAAATACAATAATACCTCCGATTGATAAAATTCCCTATAGGCTTGAGTGGAGAGAGGGAGTCTAAAAATAAGATCCGTCTCCACAAGCATACCATCAAGATAAATATTCTGATTGAGGACATATGAGAAGAGTCCTCAAAATTGTTTTCTGGAATGCACCAAGTAATGACACGGTAAGTTAGCGAAAGGGAGAAGGCATCACACCAACAAAATGATCCCACATGACCAAGAGCACGAGGAACCACAACCTAATAGTATGTTTGACAGATAAGAGCAACCTATGGAACATCACATTTCTGATAAAAATCATGTAGTTGTTTAAGAAAAAGGTCCTCAATTTGAAACATGAAGATTAATCACACCCACAATCCCCTTCCTCTTCGGTTGGCACAGTATGGCACACACATCCAAGGATTGTGCCTGTTCTCTAGATCATCTTTGGCCCAATGACAATGCCGACAAGATCTATCACGTGCTTCATCACGGGCTTGTGAACCTTCAACTACCACATGAAATAAGTTATACACGTTGTTATCCGTAGCACAAGAATTCGCCAAATTAGGTCAAATATCTCACAAGAATACATCCTTAGAGTCTCCATACAGGCGTCACCACCATGAAGCTACAACTTGACCACCAAAATGTATACACGTTGCACCCATTTGAGATGAGAAGGACACACATGACCTAGGCTGAGGACTTTGGCCACCACTTTCCAATAGAAATGCACGCGTATGTTCCATGGCTCTTGGTTAGCGATACGCCCTCCATGTTTCCTTCATTATGATATTGGCGTTTTCTTATTTTACATATCGATATAGACAAATATACAAACTAGATACATCTTAGAAGCTGCCTATGTACAAACTACATAAAGACCAGTCCACCACAGAAAGTGTGTATATTAGTGCATAGTATAAAATCATAAAATATACTAACGGACGCCGAAAAGCTAGTAAACATAAAATACAAAGAGCTTCTCAAGGTTAAGAATCTCAGAGCAACGCGTCTTATTTGTCGTCAAAATAGCTAGTAAACAGTCCTGTCCATACGAACCACGTGTCGATCGACCAGTACTCTCGCAGGTCAAACTCTTTGCGTGCTGAATGTATCTAAAGGTAGAAATTCGGACCACCGACTCGTTTGATTTATTTTCTCTCCTGTTCTTTTGGCAAACTTGACGTTTTTTTTCCTTGAGTACAACAACTTTATTGACTTGGTTAGAGAAAATGCAAGTGTCATGTGCTGTTGAGAGGTCAGGCTATAGATCATTCATAATATTATAGTATTCCGTACGCTTTCATGCATGCACCGCCATCGTTGTTGTTCATAGAGTCGCCTTTTGAATGGTTCTGTACTTTGGTGTGGAAGAAGAACGCAAGTTCGCATCACGCTAGAATAAGTACAAAAGCGCACCGTACTGCCGTACGCTTGCATGCGTAAGGTAGAGACTCGTGGAGTCATGCATGTGGTACTTTGGCGTGCAAGAAGTTCGTACGTGCCGATGCATTGTGCTAGAATACACCATTGACCAATCCCTCTCATATTGATCTTTCTCGTAACACATTACAAGCCCTTACAAGTACAATGAAATTAATCGCATGGTATATATGCAAGGTACAATGAAATTAATCAACAGGTAAGCCATCTCGGGAAATACAAATATTGTCTCAAAAAGTACAATAAAATTAAGGAGATATATGCAGGGTATAAGAAACGATGCATATTCTCATATTGCTCATTCGCATAACATGATACAAGCCCCAGTTACTATTGACTAAGGCCTACATAAGCGCCCAAAAAGCAGGTGGTCGGGGAAACCACACCGGCAAAATGGGGTGCCCCACCTTGATGGGTACGTATGTATATATGTATACGCGCACTGTATACATTGAGGTAAGAAGATACTAACGTACTACACGTGTTGTGGCGTGCTGTTGGGTGGGGTAGCAGGTACGGCCAGGATGGCATTGCGTTTGCCACGCTCAGATATGCTGTTCTCAGCGAACTTGAGTCCGGCCATGTGGAGACCCTTGCCCTTCTCCTCCTCCGTCCACTCGGCGGCATAGTACTCCTCCTCGGTGGCGTCCGCGCTGGGAGGGACAAGCATGGAGCCCCACTGTGGGAAGTGCACGAGAATGACGGGGAGCGTGCACACCATGATCATGATGCCCATGTACTGGAGTCCTTTGCCGGTGGTGTATTGCGACGAAGTGAAGAAGAGGAGCTGTGTGAGACCGCCACCCACATTACCGCCTGCACCGGTCATGCCAGAGACGAGCCCGAGGGAGCGGCGGGAGACGAAGGGGATGACACCATAGACAGCGCCGCATGCAGCCTCGACACAGATGGAGTACAGGACCATGCATGCTATGGAGGTGGGAAGGGTGGATGCACGACCGAGACAAAGGCAGAAGACTCCACCAGCAGTCTGGAGGATCCAGATGTTCCAGAGTCGGGCACGCATGCCGAAGTAGCGAGCACCAAGGTCGGAGAGGTACCCGCCCATGGGGCGTGCAAAGATATTGGCCAAGCCAAAGCAGGCGGCAATGATACCTGCTTTTCGAAGGTCGAGGTAGAAACTATCGTAGTAGTACCCGGCAATCACGTTGTTTGAGGTGAGCTCGACGCCCATGCAATAGCCATAGATGAAGACAAAGATCCAGGTTCGATAGTTGGTGACGGCTCCACGGAGAACCTTGGAGAACTTGTCCTTGTTCATGTCACCATTTTTTTGGAGGTTCCTCAGGTTGCCATCGGGAAGGTCCTGTCCCAAGGTGAGCACGAGCAAGCCCATCACCACCAACATCATTCCTGGCACGAAGTAGGCGATGCGCCACGCGGTGAAACGTGTCGCACCACATGCCTTGATGGCATCGAAGACGAAAGGCATGATGAGCTGTGTGGCACCTCCACCCATGTCTCCCCACCCCGCTGTTAAGCCGCCGACTGTCCCAATGATCTTGCTATTGAACATGGTGCTGATCCAGTATTGGCATGACACAAAGGTGGCAAGTGAGACACCAATGAGGAAGCGTACAATGATGTATCCGGCGGGACTGTCGATGACGGACATGCAGAACACTGCCGGTGCAGAAAGCATGATGAGGAAAGCACCGCCGTAGCGTGGGCCAAGAAGGTCGCAGATGGCGCCCATGGCCAGCCTTGAGAAGATGGCACCAGACACAGAGGCGACCCCAGCGTTGCCGATGTCAGCCTTGGTGAGGTTGAGGTTGTCGCGAATGATAGGGATGAGTGGTGCAGCGGCGAAGGTGGAGACAACGCAGGTGAAGAAGGACATCCATCCAAGGTGGAATGCACGCATGTGTGGGTTGCCGAAGGAGAAGATTTTGATGGACTTGGCCTTGTGCTCAGAGTCCACCGGCAGCGAGAAGTTGGTGGATGCTGCGGTGGCGCCTGTCGAACCGATCTCCATTTCCATGTCCTCTTTTGTTGAGGCCCGAAGCCTTCTTCTTTCCTTGGTACTTAGCTCTCTTCAGAGCTGCACCGCGGACTGAAGAGGCGAGAGCTAGGTAGCTAAGTCTCTATGTTGTAATGGTTGGGTGCTCAAGAGGTTAGAAGGATACATGTATTTATAGCATGCACGGTCCTTACTTCAGTTTGACACGTTCTCTGTCGTATCCTGACGTTTCCTTTTGTCCCCATTTCTCTTGATCTGCTGAAATTAACGCACAACATCAGTCACATGTTTGACCTCTTCTGCTTCTTAATTAGTAAGAGCGTCCATCTGTCTCGTTGAACTTATCAGGCTGTTTCGTTGAACTTATCGGGGTTGCCGGTGAAAACTATGTATGGGTTCTAACAGGTTCTAAAACAAAGTCCATTATGATGGGAATGCCATGCTATACAAACATGTAAATTCTCAAGTTCGCACTGAAATTTTGAAAAAAATAATAATATGGTTTTCCATGGAGCTGTCGTACACAACAACTTGTTTTCAATTGGATTTTTTTCTCATATCTTTAGGTATGTGCATATTTCACACATCATCATATGCATGATACTGGCCGTGAACCCGTGTTTTAACACACGACATATGTATAGATACTAGGCGACGTGTGTTTTTCATGTAGTGTGATGTATGATACTTTTTTTTTTGCTGGTGTATGATACTTCCTACTGTGATCAGCCTTCTCAACAAGTAAAGGAAAAATAGTGATTAATGGAAGTTTTAGGGCGTCACACCCTAGGTAGTGAATGCCAAGCATGCCAATAAATGGAGAGTAACTAAGACATGCAGTGGATGGTTTTTTTTTTTTTTGAAAGAGAAGTATTTTGAATGAATGCTTGATTATTGAAAAACGATTCAATTTCTCTTGAGAAAGGTAGAGGGAGGAGAATGTGGCCTTTTATTTGTGATGATTTTTAAGATTATTCTTATATACTCCTTCCGTCCTTTAAAGAGTGTACTTCCAATTTTGTTGGAGGGTCGGACTATTTCAAAGTTTGACCGAGTTTGTGCAAAAATATATCAATATTTGTGAAATCAAAAAGGTATATGATGAAAATATATTCTATTATGAATTTAATGCTACTAATTTCATGGCATAAATATTGATGTATTATTGTATAATTACGGTTAAACATTAAAATGTTTGAATTTCCAACAAAGTTGGAAGTACACTTTTTAAAGGACGGAGGGAGTATACATGAAAGCTGGGAGTAGCTAATATAAACAAAACCACAGTCATTTACAAAAAACATGCACAGTAGTGTTCGTGCCGTTCCATGTTAACTCGTTGGCTCCATATATATATAGGAATATGTGGCTCTATGGCCTCTATCTATGTACATAGATATTAAGTTTTGTCAAGTGAATATAGTAATATGCAACTTTTATGATATATAGTCATAAATAAGTACACTCTCTGTAAAAATATATAAGATCTATTAGTGATCTAAATGTTCTTATATTTCTTTACAGAGGAGATGTCACATAAATATACTAATCACATAATTGTTGAGGAACGGCTTGTCCCAACCTAATATCCAAAGTATTCTAAGATGGACTGGTGTATTTCTTTAGAGGTTTATGACAGCTCCAAACAAAGGTTAATTAGGTGAGGACCAATTCACCAATATTTAGAGGACACTGGTGAAAGCGCTGTGTGAAACCGTGCTGGGAGTTTCTTCTTTTGGAATCTAGCTAGCTAGTGTGCATAGTTTATGTGTTCTCGGAACAACAGAGCTAAAGTGAGAATTACTTTCAAGTAATTAATGGCGACTTGACAGCTTATTGGCTTCTAACGAAATTGAGAAATTGGCTTCTAACGTAATTGAGAAATTATAATGATACATTATATGATCTGTCGAGTGGAGCTTATCAGGGTTGGCATGGTACGTACTCTCTCTATAAAGAAATATAAGAGTGTTTAGATCATCACTTCAATTTTTTAAACGCTCTTATATCTCCCTTTATGGAGGGAGTAGTACATATGTTAAGATTATACACGGTAAAGATAATTACTACGTTGATCGTGTACAAGAGTTGAAACCCAAATGTATTGGTATGTATATACACCTAGCTGGGGAGTACAAACACAACCACATGCAAGTGTACGGATGAGTGATGTGTATACGACCAGGTACCTCCTCCTTTAAGTGACTCGCGTCGCGATCGACGAGATACGTTTTTTGACTCACCTTGATTTATAACTTGACAGGTTCTAGAATGAATCTTTGACTTAGACCAGGTGGTAACCAGCAGCAGCACTAGCGGAGTCAGCACGACATTCCAATTCCGTGTCGTGTAGCTTACCGAGTAAGTAATTAAGTACTCCTATAAGTATAGCAACGACGTGTGTGACTACGTGCACATGCATGCAACTGTATGGTGGCTGCGTCTTCGTCGTCGTCAAAAGTCAGGCTCCATGCATCTACTGTCCACTAATAACTGCTAAGAATATATAAAAGTGAATATAAATGGTAACAAGTGGGAAATCTAATTGGGCTCTAGGAAGCATGTGCTCCTGCGCACCCAAAATGTATTTTGCAAATGTATTTTTTTTTAAAAATAGATGTGTTTATTGTCACACCAAATTGCTAGTAGTACCTGCAAATTTTCAGGGGAAAAGTTTAAGCATTTTGACTTGTACAAAAAAAGTAAGTCAAACGACAAATGTTACCTTCGAATGTTACACACATAATTTTTTTTCGTTGATGAAGCATTGCTATTCCGTTTTCCATGAAAATTGTCACTTGTTACACTAATATAACCATCTACATAAAACAATCAGGTTTTTAAATTTTAAATTTACAGTTCACCCAGGAGTATTTGCTCCCTAGAGATAGAACGGCACTCCCATAACAAGTACGGATATAAACAAATTGAAGTCTCGCGCGTCGTTATGGGAACCTTGTTGAAAGAAATGTAGGAATAGGTGCTATAAAACATTAACCTTGTCGAAAGAAATGTACAAATAGGTGCTACAAAACAACTAAAGCTAATGGAAAATAAATGCATGAGTATTTTGATTTGCATGTTTGAAATAGTAAATTCAAAATGATGTATACTTTTGTATCATTCATGACCACGGGTGTAAATACTTTGATTCTGTCATTTTAGCCCAGAATGCTTTGATTTTGGTGGCACTGTTGTAAGTGCATCTAGTGCCACCCCTAGTTGGTTTTGGAGTATTGACGGCAAACCTAGTTGAGGGACTAATGTGTTTGTGAGAATTGCAGGATAACACAGGTAGAAGTCCCTCATTGATTCAGTTTTACTACCAGAGATGACCCCTAAAAATGTATGAAGACATTGAAGTCAAAGGTGGTATATGAAGATATTCACATTGAAGACTATGACAAAAGAAGACACGTTATGAAGCCTATGGAGCTCGAAGACTTAGATCTTTCGTAGTTCTTTTTCTTTTGTGTTGAGTCATAGGAACCACCGTACCGTTAAGTGGGGTCCAGGAGAACCAGTCAGAATGACTGAAGTGATGCCTAAACCAAAAAAAACCTATGTCTTCGAGTGAAGACAATGAGAGCGAATCTTGTCCAGAGCCGGACAAGTCAGCTTTGCTTGTAGCCCAAGTAAAGTTGCCATGAGAGTTTGAAATCTGACCATTGAGACACGTGTCAGTTCCTTAGTGACCCAGGGTCATTTCGGACAAACCAGGTCGGGTTGCCAAATGGCTATAAATAGCCCACCCCCTACAACCATAAACGGTTGGCTGCTCAGATTGAGAGTACGGCTTTTGTCGTTTGAGAGCAACCCACCTCGAAGCCTTTGAGAGAGAGAATTCCTTGCGAGGATAAATCCCTAACCACCCAGAGCCAGAGAACATTGGGCATCACTTAAGTCTTCTTGTCTGTGTGATCTGAAGACTTATTACACTTGAGGACTGTGCATCCCCAGACGGTTAGGCGTCGCGTTCAGAGCATCCAAGAGACATTGTGGATTGCCAGTGAATGAAGTCTGTGAAGGTTTGGGAGTCTACCTTGAAGACTTATCAGAGTGATTGGGCGAGGACTATGTGACCTTAGCTCAAGGAGAATACGGTGAGGACTTGGTGTCCTGAGCTGCGTGTTCAGGACTGGGTGTCCGGGACTGTGTGTCCTAAGGTTTAAATACCTAGCCGCTCCAACCAGACGTACAGTTGTCACAGCAACTGGAACTGGTCCAACACATCATTGTCTTCAACGAGTCACTGGTTTCATCTTCACTTTCTTTTACTTCTGATCATTCATTGTGAAGTCATTGTGTGTCTGTTCTATCTTTTGTCTTCACAACATGAGTGTATGATCTGTTTGGCTTCATAGTATCTTCCTACCTGATCCTAATTACACTACAGCTATTTGTCACTGTGCTTTCACTCTGTTAATACTTGACCATGGCTTGCCTAGTGTAGTCTAACTTCCGCTGCATAGTAATAGGCATATCTCTACTGTTTGTCTTCATAACTTCCACGTTTTGAAGACTTTCATAAAAATCGCCTATTCACCCCCCCTCTAGTCGATATAACGCACTTTCAATTGGTATCAGAGCAAGGTGCTCCCTTGTTCTGTGTGATTCGGTTTAACCACCTGGAGTTTTAGCTATGTCGACTGCAGGGATAATTAAAGTCTCCGCTGCGTGCCCCGTCTTCGATGGAACTGAATATCCCTACTGGAAGAATAAGATGCGTATGCATCTTGAAGCCATTGACGTCGACCTATGGTATGTCGTCGAGAACGCCGTCCCCAAGGCTGGAGAAGGTGTCACTACTGCTGATGTCAAGAAATTCGTTCAACTGGACTCTACTGCCAAGAACATCATTTGTGGTCATCTTACCAAAGGACAGTATGGCCGTGTGAGTGCTTTGAAGACATCCAAGCTGGTCTGGGACTGGCTCTCCAAGGTCAATGAAGGCATCTCAACCCAGAGAGATCAAAGAATCAGTGTCCTTCGCAATCTCTTCAACCGCTTCAAGCGAAATGACAATGAGAATGTCCAGCACACATTTGACAGACTCACTGACATCACAAATGAGCTTCAAGCCCTACCAAACATGAAGTCATCAAGACGCTGCTGAGATCACTTGATAGTTCGTTTGACATCCTAGCCCTGATGATTCAAGAACGTCCTGATTTCAAGACACTCGATCCATCTGACATACTTGAGAGGCTCAACACACATGAGTTTCAGCTTTCTGAGAAAAGAGATATCTACGGTCCAAACTATGGGCGAACTCGTGCCTTGAAGGCAAAAGCTGTTTTCTCATCTGAAGAAGAATCTGACAGCAGTTCTGATGATCCTGAAGACATTGGAAGGGAACTTGCAATGCTAGTGAAGAAGTTCCAAAAATTCACCAAGAAGAAAGGCTTCAGAAAGTCTTCACGATCAAGCTCAAGGAATGATGAAGCTTCTGCTCATGACTACAAGAAGAAAACATGCCACAAGTGCAAGAAAACTGGACACTTCATCTCCGAGTGTCCACAGTGGGACAATGAGAACAGAAAGAAGAAGAAGAGCAAGCAATATGACTCAGATGACAAGAAGAAGAAGAAATACACAAAGTCTTCTTCCAAGTCTTCCTCAAAGTCTTAATCACACAAGAAGGGCTCATCTGGCAAGGCACGTGCGTTTGTTGGCAAGGAAATGGATTCAGAGGAGGAGTCCGCTTCTGAGGAGGTAGAGGTGGAGTCTGAGGAGGAGTCTGATTCTGGCATTGCAAGTCTGGCTACAGCATACGTCGCCAAGTCCATCTTCAACACTGAAGACAATGACTTCATTACCGACACCGATGCAAATGACAAGGACTACTCCACTCCTACCTACTGCTTCATGGCACGCGGTGCCAAGGTAAACAAACGCACTACTCACTATCAAACATCTAGTGACGATGACTCTGAGTGTGATTCAAAACCCAGTTACAAAACACTTGCTAAAATTGCAACTGAACAACAGAAAGCCATGGAACATATTCAAAAACTGTTAGACAGAAGCGATGATCTGTTGGGTGCTGAAATGACTCGATCTGAATCCTTAATTGAAGACATAAAAATTCTTCATGTTAAGTATCAGGAACTTGAAGATCGTCATGATACTCTCTCAACAACTCATGAAAAGCTTTCCTATGATTATCTTCAAAGGAAGCAAGAACTTGAGAAATTGAGAGCGGCTCATGAAGATCTTCAAAAGGAAAACGAGTCACTTCGCGCCGAACAGATTATTTCCGCTCAGGAAGGATTTGAACCACCATGTCTTAAATGCATTGAGCGTGATAATGCTACTTCTGTTGCTGAATGTTCCATCGCTACTGCTGTTGCAATATCTTCAACTGTTGATGTGGTAACTAACCCCTCTGCTGAGGATACCACTGCTATTGCTGATGAGAATGCTAGGTTGAAGACATTGCTTGAAACAGGGATGTACAAAAGCCTTAAAGGGCATCAGACGCTATGTGATGTCCTGAAAAAGCAGATTCTGAACCGAAACCCTAGGAAAGAGGGTGTAGGGTTCGTAAGGAAAATAAATGCAGATGGCTTTTACCGGAAACCTGAGCAGTACCCCAAAACCAAGTGGGTTGCTGCAAAGGAACCTTCAGCAGATCCATCCAATTTATCTGGCTTCACTTGTGCTAACCCCATTATCATTGATGAATCCTTTGATGCAAACTATATATTGTTTAAGAATCAGAATGGTGAAGTGTTTGCCAGGTACATTGGTACTAACTGCAGGAATGGACCGCCTATGAAGAAGATCTGGGTTCTGAAAAAGTGTCTGGAAAATCTTCCTGTGAATGTCTTCATGACACCTCACTTGAAGAAGACAAACCTCAGACCAAAGGCTTCATACGGTCCAAAGGCTTCATACAAACAGAGGACTCACCTAAGTCGCACTAACGCAAATGTTTTGCAGGGAGACCATACTTAGTCATATGAATATGAGAGCGGTTCATCAAACCAAGAACTATTCTGCTTATTCTTACGAGTACTATTGTCCACCTGCAAGACTGTTTGCTAAGGCTTCAAAGCCAAAATTCTCAGATGCTGCACTTAGACTTAATGCTTCTAAGCCACCCTTGAAGATGTGGGTGGTTAAGAAAGCTTAACTCTCTTTTGCAGGGAAAGGTCTCCAGCAGAAAACCAAAATCTTCTGACGCTATTGCTGGGGACCTTAAAAAACTTGTAGGGCGCAAGATAAAATGCCCGAATGGCATCATTATGTAATTCGTTCCTGAATCGCATGCTACTCTCCCTATTAGTCCTAATCTGGATCTAAGTTTTCATAACCCACTGGTTCGTCAAATGTTTTTGCTTCACAATTCTCTTCGTGAAGCCTATCCCCCTAACTGCACTGTAGGGTACGACACCAGCGTCTTCAAAGTCTTCAGAATGGATTATTGACAGTGGGTGTACAAATCACATGACTGGCAAAAGAAGTCTTCTTATGGACTCAACCTTACGTCCATCCGACAAGAGTCACATCACATTTGCTGACACTGGTAAAAGTAAGGTATTGGGTCTAGGTAGAGTTGCAATCTCAAGGGATCAACACATGGATAAAGTCATGCTTGTTGAATCCCTTGGCTTCAACTTAATGTCTGTCTCAATGCTTTGCGATTTGAACATGATCGTAATGTTTGGAAAATACCGTTGCCTTGTACTAATGGAATCTGACAAGTCTCTAGTGTTTGAAGGGTATCGAAAAGATGATCTGTACGTGGTAGATTTCTCAGCAGGGCCACAACTTGCAGTATGTCTTCTTGCAAAAGCTTCAGAATGCTGGCTTTGGCATCAGAGGCTTGGGCATGCTGGCATGAGGAACCTCCACACCCTTGCGAAGAAGAAGCATTAGGCATCGAGGGCGTCAAGTTCAAGAAAGATCACTTATGCGGTGCCTGTGAAGCAGGGAAGATGACGAGGGCAAAACATCCCCTCGAAGACAATCATGACCACTACTCGACCCTTCGAACTGCTTCACATGGATCTTTTTGGTCCCACTCACTACTCAACTTTTACTACTACTGCTTGCCTCTATGGCTTCGTTATTGTTGATGACTATTCTAGATATACTTGGGTGCACATAATTCTTTACAAGACTGAAGTGCAGGATGTCTTCAGACGCTTTGCCAATCGTGCTATGAACAATTTTGGCGCCAAGATAAAGCACATCAGAAGTGACAATGGCACTGAATTCAAGAACACTGGCCTTGATACATATCTTGATACCTTGGGCATCACACATGAATTCTCAACTCCGTACACGCCACAGCAGAATGGCATCGTCGAACGCAAGAACAGAACACTCATTGAGATGGCCAGAACGATGCTAGATAAATACAAGACTCCAAGAAAGTTCTGGACCGAAGCCATTGACACTGCATGCCATACAATCAATCGTGTTTATCTTCACAAGCTTCTGAACAAGACATCTTATGAACTCCTAACTGGCAAGAAGCCAAATGTCAGTTACTTCAGAGTATTTGGCGCAAGGTGCTGGATCAAGGACCCACACCACACCTCAAAGTTTGCACCAAAAGCACATGAGGGTTTTATGCTTGGATATGGAAAGGATTCGCACTCCTACAGAGTCTTCAATCTCTTTCATTACAAAGTGGTTGAAACAGTGGATGTGCGGTTCGATGAGACAAATGGTTCACAAAGAGAGCAACTGCCAAATGTGCTAGATGAAATTCCAGCTAGTGAATCAATCAAGCTAATGGGAACTGAAGAGATTATACCTTCTGAAGCTCATCCTGAAGAAGAACTTATCATTTCAGCACCTGATCAACATGAAGACATTGCTCAGCCTGAAGACATTCCTTCCAACAACGATAGTGAACAGCAAGAGCAAAGTCTTCGCCCTGTACATCCTCGTGTTGCCAATGAAGTGCAGATTGACAGAATAATTGACAGCATCAATGCACCTGGTCCACTCACTCGTTCAAGGGCAACTCAGCTAGCAAATTTCTATGGGCACTTCGCATTCGTGTCAATATCATAACCCAAGAAAGTTGAAGAAGCCTTCATGGAACCTGAATGGATTCAAGCTATGCAAGAAGAGCTTCAACAGTTTGAGCTGAATAATGTATGGGAACTGGTTAAGCGTCCTGATCCACGGAAGCACAACATAATAGGCACCAAATGGATATACCGCAACAAGCAAGATGAGCATGGTCAAGTTGTCAGAAACAAAGCTCGTCTCGTTGCTCAAGGATATACTCAACTGGAAGGCATTGACTTCGATGAAACATTTGCTCCTGTGGCTAGGCTTGAAGACATACGCATACTGCTGGCCTATGCAAATCATCATAACATACTTCTATATCAAATGGATGTGAAGAGTGCCTTTCTCAATGGCAAGATTGAAGAAGAAGTGTATGTTGCACAACCGCCTGGCTTTGAAAATCCAAAACATCCTGACATGATATACAAGCTCAACAAGGCGCTGTATGGCCTCAAACAAGCCCCTAGGGCCTGGTATGACACACTCAAATACTTCCTGAAGAGCAAAGGCTTCATACCTGGTTCCCTAGATCCCACTCTTTTCACGAAGATATATGATGGTGAACTGTTTGTGTGCCAAATATATGTGGATGACATTATCTTCGGCTGCACCAATCAGAAGTACAGTGAAGAGTTTGGATATATGATGCAAGAGCAATATCAAATGTCCATGATGGGGGAGCTGAAGTTCTTCCTTGGTCTTCAAATACGACAACAACGCAATGGCATCTTCATATCACAAGAGAAGTATCTCAAAGATTGCCTGAAGAAGTTCGGTATGCAAGACTGCAAAGGCTTCACAACACCAATGCCAGCCAAACATCATCTGGGTCCCGACGACAATGGTAAAGAGTTCGATCAAAAGGTATACCGCTCCATGATTGGTTATTTACTTTATCTATGTGCATCTAGGCCAGATATTATGCTTAGTGTTTGCATGTGTGCTCGATTTCAAGCGGCACCAAAGGAGTCGCATCACTTAGCTGTGAAGCGAATTCTTCGATATTTGGCTCACACCCCAACTCTAGGATTATGGTATCCAAAGGGCTCAGAGTTTGATTTGGTTGGATTCTCGGATGCTGATTATGCTGGTGACAAAGTTGATCGCAAGTCTACATCAGGCACATGTCACTTTCTGGGACGATCACTTGTATGTTGGTCTTCAAAGAAGCAGAACTGTGTATCTCTCTCCACTGCTGAATCTGAATACATTGCTGCTGGATCTTGCTGCGCTCAGCTTCTGTGGATGAAGCAAACACTCAAGGACTATGGCATTCATCTGAAGCAAGTGCCACTTTACTGCGGCAACGAAAGCGCCATCAAGATTGCCAACAACCCAGTTCAGCACTCGAAGACAAAGCACATTGAAATTCGTCATCACTTTCTCAGAGATCATGTTGTGAAGGAAGACATTGATATCATACACGTCAACACTGAAGAGCAATTGGCAGATATCTTCACCAAGCCCTTGGATGAGAAGAGGTTTTGCAAGTTACGGTGTGAGCTAAATATCCTGGAATCCTCAAATGTCCTGTGATCAGGCACACATCCTAACCCTTATGCATATTGATGACTTAGATGTGCAACACACGAAGTGAAGTATATCTTCAATCAATGAAGACATACATTCTAAGTGTGAATACATTAATGTGGAATTTGACTTCGGAGCGCCACGATAATTGTGCGCCGTGTCTGGGTCTAATACTTCCGATACGGTGGGTAACGCCACCACCAAACGTTCTATTTTGAAGTGTTTCTCTCATGGCGTTATCTTGCAATGTCTTCTCATTTGGTTTGGCTTCGAACATATTTTCATGATTATCTTCACTGTGTTGACTATATATATATATATATATATATATATATATATATATATATATATATATATATATATATATATGCTAGTGTTCTGTCCTCTACAACATTCACTTATAGCTATGTCTTCGTGTTGAATCTTTTGAACTAAGTGAATGTGATCGGACCCCAAACTTCTCTATGCTTTCTATCTCAAACTCTATCTCTCCAAGTCATATGCATTCTATTGAAACTGTCGAATGTCTTCACTGCGTCCTTGTCAGCAGAAGATATAGAGACAACTATAAAGTCCGTTTTCAATGCTCATTCCTCCACATAAAATCCGGAGAAG
>NC_041390.1:16576068-16585904 GCF_002162155.2 Triticum dicoccoides
TCTACAACATTCACTTATAGCTATGTCTTCGTGTTGAATCTTTTGAACTAAGTGAATGTGATCGGACCCCAAACTTCTCTATGCTTTCTATCTCAAACTCTATCTCTCCAAGTCATATGCATTCTATTGAAACTGTCGAATGTCTTCACTGCGTCCTTGTCAGCAGAAGATATAGAGACAACCATAAAGTCCGTTTTCAATACTCATTCCTCCACATAAAATCCGGAGAAGCAGGAACGACCACCCGACAATCCAGGCGTGCGTGGGACGTGGAACAAACCCCAAACTTCCGCAAACTGGCCACGCGTTCCTCAGATGTGAATCGCCAGGGGCACCTGTGTAATAGCACAGTGCCGCCCCTGCGCCTATAAATTCACACTTACCGCGGTCATTATCTCCTTCTTCCACCCTCGCACGAACCCTAGCGCCACCGCTAGCTCTCAACGACGCCGGCGACGAAGCGCTTCGCTGCCGCAACCTCTCCGACACCGTCTTCACGCCGATCGCGGACATCGTCCTCTCCGCCGTCGCCGTAGGTGTCTTCCGTCGCCAAGTTAGGGCACAAAGGATTGAACTGCTCGGCATCATCTCCCACTTCGTCTAGCAGTTCCAAGTGTGGTAAATAAAACTTCTTTTTACAGCCCCTTTTGATCTAATGGTTCTGTTACTTTCTACCATAAGAAGTTTCTCTTCACACAAGTTAGATCTCTCAATCTGCATCTCATAACATGCCTAGTATATTCACTTGTGCTTCATCAAGTAGTTAGATTCCTCACTTGTACTGATCTGTGGGTTCGTACAAATCTGGAACCAACTTCTTATCTATGAGTGAATGTCTTCGCACGATGAGGTCAATGTCTTCTAAACTGATTAATCTTCAAAACCTTCTGAGAATGCATATGACCTCTTCTCCTTCCCTCGCACCTTAATGCTGTCACAGGTACATGTCTGTGGGAGAATCCTTTGGTTCTCATAGTCTGCATTCATTTGCAGAGTTCTTACAGCATCACATAAATTCTCCTGAAGCCAGTTCCTGTTGGTCCAGCAGAAGAAAGCCTTTGAAGCCTTTGAACGTCTTGAAGCCTTCCAAGTTAAGGTTTACGGCTTCAGAAACAGCAGCAAGGAAGGGGGGCAGACAGAGACGTGGAGGAACATCCAAAGATCTGCCTGATGAACTGGCAGAAATGTACAAAACAGATCCTGAAGAGAATTATGGTCAGCGCAAGACCCGAATCCAATGGATTCGACGCTATTGGGCAGAACAATGGTTCCAATACCGCTTCGTCACCCAGGAGTATGCTGAGAAAAGTGCCATCAAGAGACCGTGGGGGGACATCCTTTACAAGAACCTCATACCCAGGACTAGAGATGAAGCCATTGCTCAAGGCTTCTACCCATGCATGGTCCGAGGACCACAGCCTGCTGAAGCACATCCGTCGTCACTACTCTGGTGTCGTGACGACAATCTGTTCAAGCGCAACTTTCAGTTTTCTCAGAACTCAGCGAAGCATAACAAGAAGAAGTTGGGGTTAGACTTCAACCCTGGTCCCTCCGCACCAAGGGCAGATGGCACACGCGATGCAGAACCCAATATCATCGGTCCGTATGCCAACCTTGAGGGCCTCATCACCCGCATCTTAGTCCAAGGGACTGCCGTGAATGACCCTCCAGCTGACTCTGAGTCTGATGAAGCTCCTGCTGTACCGAAGCCAAAGCAGTCGAAGAAACCAAAAGCTTCAAAGCCGGCCCCTTCACCAAAAATCTCAAGGGCGAAGCCATTGGCAACTGCACCTCCTGAAGACAGTGTGCGGTCTGAAGACGTATCCCGTGTCTCCAAGCCCCAGAAGGCCAAGATACCTCAGCCACACACTGGCAAAGAGCTCACAGCTGCTGCCATTCTGCACAGCGAAGCCATTGATTTGTCAAGTGATGAAGATCTTGGAGATGACGCTCTCGAGCAGCTCATCAAGAGCAAAGAAGAAGCTGAAATCTTCAACAATTTGCCTCTCTTTGATGTCGCCATCATCCACAACTTCATCGACGAATGGTTTGCCACACCAAACATCAACTTCGAAGATCTGCAGCTGCCCGTTGGCCTCAGCGTCGCCTTCCAAGGCGCTATTGCTTCAGAACTTGCAATTGCCCAGCGCATTGTTGAACTGAAGCGGAAAATTGATCATGAAAAGGCTCAGTTCAAGAAGAATATGGCCAAGCTCAGCGTGCAAGAAGTGAAGAGCTTCAAGATCATGTTGAATGAGCTAAAGGAAAACTTTCTGAATAAGCGTGCAGAAGCTCAGGGTTCACGTGAGCGGATGAAGTCTCTGGCGGACAGATGTGTGCAAGCCTACAATGAGGCTGAGAAGCGCAAGGCACTTGGGCGTCCTGGCATCGACCCCAAGATGGCCGCAAAGAAAAAGAAGAAGACTGCTCCAGCTGAACCAGAGGCACCAAGGCAGGAAGCAGTTCCACTTGTCTTCCCAACTGCAACGACTGGCTCGAAACCAAAGAGCCGGTCAACAGCTTCAGAGCTCAAGAAGACAAGAACTGCTGAGGCTGAAGCCAGGAAGAGGAAAAGCTCTGAAGCCTCTCCTACTGCCCCCAGCAAGAAAAAGAGAAAGACCAAGAAATCTCGGGCTGCTCCCACAGAGCCCTTAATAGTTGAACCTATTTCTATGGTTCACCGTGACGCAGAACGTCAACTGACGGTGCATGAGCCTGCTTCCACAGAGGCTCCTGTTCCTGAAGACATTCCAGCAGCTGATCCCATCGCTGCTGAAGACATTGGTCATCGTGACAATGTAGAAGATGATGCAACCCTTCCTCAGTTAGAACACAGCGAACTCATCAGCATTGGCCGTCCACTGACGCCAATTGCACAGGATGCTTCATGGGTGGATCGCCTTCAAGAGGAAGAAGACAATGAGGCCCAGCCCACTCCAACCCCACAGGCGTCGTCTGCATTTGGCAGGCTTCGCAAAGGTCCAAGGCCTCAAGTCTATGCTGAAGACATTCCGGCTGCATCAGCCGCAGAAGAAGCACCACAAGAGCCCACTCCTATGCTCCACCAAGAAGCAGTTCTCCAGGAGAACGTGCTTGTGACCGACCCTCCAGCTAGTCAAGCGGAGGCTGAAAATATTGAGGCTGCCACAACCAACACTGAAGCCAATGTGGAGCCCTCCCCACCAAAAGCTTCAGAAGACAGCGAAGCTACTGATCCAGACACTTCTGTTCCTGAGTCTGCTGCAGGTCCTCAATTTGATTACCATGTTGAGCACAGGCCTCATGTCCGGAAGCCAGTCCCAAGGCTGCCGAGGTTCCCAGGTCCTGCATCAGCACCTGGCTCCTTTAACATCAATAGCTTCAAGGCAGATAATACGTTCTTCAACAGCTCGAAGAACCCCTATTCAAGGGAAAGGATTTCATCAAATAGGTTCTGGAGCTATCCTCAGCGCAGCTACTATTCATGCATCCTATACAACCAAGGTCGCATCTTCCCGCACAAGCGCCTTGATGTTGAAGCCATTGCTGGTCTGCCCTGTTTAGAGGAAGCGTTGGATTGCTTCAAGCAAGTGGGTCTGCTGCAGTTTGTAACTGATGAAGAGCACTGGAATGAAGAGCTTCTGCTGCAATTCTATGCCACCCTCCACATCAAAGGATACAACAGAGATCCGAAGACTTGGCCCTGGAGTGGATGACCGGCAATGTCTATCACGAAGCCAATGCATTTGATATCATTGAGCTCACCGGCCTGCCCACTCCTGGCGAATTCTTCGAGGAAGGCTGTCCACTACACACTGAAGCTCTTGAGAGCATATTCCAGAGGCCTGAACCGAATATGAGTCAGATGCTCTCCATGATGAAGCCATTGCCCCACGATGCTCCTTATCCAACAGAGTTCTTCGTTGAAGACTTTGAGTACCTGCCCAGGACCATCTATCACATCATCCGGTGGACTCTCTGGCCCATTAAAGGACACTCTCCAAATGCCAAGATCGAGGGTGCAATGAAGACTCTGATATTCTGTATCCTTCATGGCAAATGCTTCAACGCACAGGATTTCTTCATACGCCAACTAGCTGCATCAGGCTCAGATCTGTTTGGTTTAAAGTTCTATGCTCCTTGGGTAATGAGGCTGATCAAACTTCACTCTGCCATCTCGTATCAGCCCTCAGCCCGCAACCATTGGATCTTCTTGCCTGATGTGGATACCTCTGCTGAAGCCATCTATCCTGAACCTGCCAAGCAACCTCTGAGTCTTCAGAATGCAGAACACCAGAGCTTCACTCAAAACATTGAAGGTGTTGAAGCCATCTCCAGGGTGTATCCTTTGGCTGGCAGTACACGTGCACCACACCCTGCTTCAACTGAAGCCACTGACAGTGCAACTACTTCAAGACCCAAGAAGCGCGCTCGTGTTCTCAATGACCGAGAGCTTCTTGTGGCCCTTCATAAAAAACAAGATAGGCATCACGACTGGCTAAAGCGTCAGATGAAAAGCCTCTTGGTGGATGTTAATCATCTTCGAAATCTTGCCACCAAGAATGCTTTCGTTACCCATGAAACCTGTCGTCGTACATGGAAAGGGCTATCAATGATGTGTACTGAAGCTGAACTTGAAGAGGATGGCTTCACTGAGCGATTCAAGTTTGACACCACACCTCCTAGAAGGGCTGTGATGCGAAGCACACCATCACTTGAAGACTCTGAGTTCTCTTCATCTGCTGCAACAGTAACTGCACGAGTCATCGAGGATGAAGACGATGCAACTTCACCACCACCCTCTTCTGCACCGCCAAACACCTCCAACGACCATGCTGCTCCTGGGAACGAGTAGACACTCTATGTCTTCAAACCTTTTTGGTCCTTACTGACAAAAGGGGGAGAAGCATATGGGTTGATAGTCTTCAAGCGGGTCCATATGGGCGGGTGCTTTATGTTTTGCTATATTTTGCTTCGTGCTTACAACTTTTGTTTTTGCTTTATTTGGTTCTTTGAGTTGTAACACTAAAACTCGATGGTCGTCTGCTACTTGTTTGCCACCTTGTTTTGCGAAGATAAATTCCGCATGTGCGACGATAAATTCCGCACTTAGCTCATTCTGCAGACGTCCATTTTCCATTATGCATGTCATTATCTTCATATACCTTCACATGCATAGTGGATTGTCATCATAAATTGAAGTGGATCTCCACAAGTACAACCTCCCATGTGCATTTGCATTCCAAAAGCAAATTAACTTATATGCACATCTTCAGCGGGAGCCCTTGCAACTTATGAAGACAATTCCTTATCCTTTACAATTTCACAGACTATATTCCCCGTTGAAAACTTCAACTAGTTTGTCATCAATCACCAAAAAGGGGGAGATTGTAAGTGCATCTAGTGCCACCCCTAGTTGGTTTTGGAGTATTGACGGCAAACCTAGTTGAGGGACTAATGTGTTTGTGAGAATTGCAGGATAACACAGGTAGAAGTCCCTCATTGATTCGGTTTTACTACCAGAGATGACCCCTAAAAATGTATGAAGACATTGAAGTCAAAGGTGGTATATGAAGATATTCACATTGAAGACTATAACAAAAGAAGACACGTTATGAAGCCTATGGAGCTCGAAGACTTAGATCTTCCGTAGTTCTTTTTCTTTTGTGTTGAGTCATAGGAACCACCGTACTGTTAAGTGGGGTCCAGGAGAACCAGTCAGAATGACTGAAGTGATGCCTAAACCAAAAAAAAACCTATGTCTTCGAGTGAAGACAATGAGAGCGAATCTTGTCCAGAGCCGGACAAGTCAGCTTTGCTTGTAGCCCAAGTAAAGTTGCCATGAGAGTTTGAAATTTGACCGTTGAGACACGTGTCAGTTCCTTAGTGACCCAGGGTCATTTCGGACAAATCAGGTCGGGTTGCCAAGTGGCTATAAATAGCCCACCCCCTACAACCATAAATGGTTGGCTGCTCAGATTGAGAGTACGGCTTTTGTCGTTTGAGAGCAACCCACCTCGAAGCCTTTGAGAGAGAGAATTCCTTGCGAGGATAAATCCCTAACCACCCAGAGCCAGAGAACATTGGGCATCACTTAAGTCTTCTTGTCTGTGTGATCTGAAGACTTATTACACTTGAGGACTGTGCATCCCCAGACGGTTAGGCGTCGCGTTCAGAGCATCCAAGAGACATTGTGGATTGCCAGTGAACGAAGTCTGTGAAGGTTTGGGAGTCTACCTTGAAGACTTACCAGAGTGATTGGGCGAGGACTATGTGACCTTAGCTCAAGGAGAATACGGTGAGGACTTGGTGTCCTGAGCTGCGTGTTCAGGACCGGGTGTCTGGGACTATGTGTCCTAAGGTTTAAATACCTAGCCGCTCCAACCAGACATACAGTTGTCACAGCAACTGGAACTGGTCCAACACATCATTGTCTTCAACGAGTCACTGGTTTCATCTTCACTTCCTTTTACTTCTGATCATTCATTGTGAAGTCATTGCGTGTCTGTTCTATCTTTTGTCTTCACAACGTGAGTGTATGATCTGTTTGGCTTCATAGTATCTTCCTACCTGATCCTAATTACACTACAACTATTTGTCACTGTGCTTTCACTCTGTTAATACTTGACCATGGCTTGCCTAGTGTAGTCTAACTTCCGCTGCATAGTAATAGGCATATCTCTACTGTTTGTCTTCATAACTTCCACGTTTTGAAGACTTTCATAAAAATCGCCTATTCACCCCCCTCTAGTCGATATAACACACTTTCAACTGTTTGATGGGACCTTACTATTCATGTTAAAAACATGGTTTGATGAATATTAAGGTATCATTTGTATTTTCTTCACTAAGAATACAAGGGGTGTCAATACTTCATGAAACTTCACACGTGAATAGAATGGTCGACCAAGTTTGATACCCCAAAACTTCACAATATTTTAAATTTTGTAGCTTCTTTTAATTTATTATTCACGTGGGTGCGCATGCAATCATCTTTACCATTATATTTTCGGCTATAAGACCACTAAAGGTAATGTAAAGCAAATTTATGTGTGTTTCGATTTCCATGTTAAACAATAAAAATAAAATGATGTATAATGAAAGAAATAGGTTTTAATCGTTGTTTATGAGACTGGGATTTTCTAACTATATATAATTAATCTGTACAAGGTATTAATATATAAAGTAAAATTGCACATATATAATTCAAAACCAAAAATAAAGACTGTGTAGAATTCCATAAAATTGTTATTTTAGATATTTAAATTAATAGTTTGATTATAGGCAAATAAATTAAGGTGTATATTTTAAAAATAAAAAAAGATGTGTGAGATGAGCATGTACGAAGTAATGACTATTGTCAACCTAGCAAGTGTAAGAGTGTCAGCAATTGTGAGTTCGACACTATAAGAAAGTAAATGACATTTAGTTCAACTAAGACGAGTTAAGTTGTGCTTCAATATGTGGTCACAGATTTTATTTTATTTTGCAATTTTAGTTTTTTCTTAGATGTTGTGCAAGCAACATGTTCAATTCATGCAAGATATCAATAAGCCGAATTGATAGATCATTCCAATGTCACAGGTCTGTGAGCAATAGATCGTATGGGAAGCAAAAGGATGTAGTGAGTATAGCAATATATATGGAAGCGACATGCCATGTCAAGTACACATTAAGTCATTTCAGTTGTGACAGAAATTGTAAATCGTGGCAAAAAACTGTGTGTATACAGTTAGAGAGAACACAATATGATGATAGTGGTAAAGATGACTAATGAATAATTAATTTTCGCAAGGGAAAAATCGTCGTTAGAAAAACCATCTCAAGTATCTAAAACACATTTTGGTGACGGTAATGAGATATAGATCAATGGAACATAAGTATGACAAGAAAAATATAACGTGTCTCTGTGTGAGAATGAGAGTGAGTGAGAGAGAGAGCGAGAGAGAGGTAGAAAAACTATCTCGAGTATCTAAAACACATTTCTATGATGGTGATGAGATATAGATCAATGCAACATAAGCATCACAAGAAAAATGCAAGGTGTCTATGTGTGAGAGTGAGAGTGAGAGAGAGAGAGAGAGGTAGGTCAATGAATGCAATGCCTTAGATCAATGGTAGATGAACACAGAAAATTAGAGTAATCAGATCAATTGTTTAGATCAATTATAGGTAAAAAAATATTGTAAGATGGCCACAAATTCTAAGTGGAGCAAGTAAAAAAAATATAAGTGGAGACATACACACTAAAACATGTAGTGGCGCATGATTTATACAATCTGGTAGAAACTACATATTTAAAAACCTAGCCGCGCAAATGCGTGGGTCACACAGCTAGTTGGAATAGACAGCGAGGGCCTCGGCGGAGGCTTAGTGCTTATGTGGAAAAAAGGTATCATTTTGCAAGAAAAGTCTAAAAGTTCGTCACATATTGATGCGTGGGTTCATTGTGAGAGCTTGAAAGGAGTAGTTTGGAGATTCACAGGATTTTATGGCCAACCTTAGTGCACTAGAAGGAAGGAATCATGGTATCTCCTAATTTTTTCTGAGAAGTGAATGTGACCTGCCATGGTTATATATGTGCACGGGACTTTAATGAGGTTTTATCGAAGGAGGAGCACTTTGGAAGCAAGGAAAGGGCGGAAAGGAGAATGGCTGGATTTAGGGAAGCAATCCAGCATTGTGGCTTGTTAGATCTAGGCTATTCAGGCCTCCCCTACACATGGGATAATCGACAAGAAGGTTCCAGAAATGTAGAAGTCGGACTGGACAAGGCTTTAGCTGATGACAAATTCTTGCATAGATTTGGGAAGACAAACGTAACACATGTGCAAACATCAGAGTCAAATCATTGTGCTTTATTAATACATTTTGAAAACCAAGATTTAGTGGAAAAAAGGAAAGGTGAGCGTATATTCATATATGAAAATATGTGGAGAAGAGATCCAAGCTATGAGGAGCTGATAAAGAACACTTGGTCTTGTGATGGAGATGGACTAGAAAATATTATGAGATCATTATCTACTATGCACATTAAGGCTCGAAAAGATGTTGCACATAATGATTTATAGATTCTTTATATTCATTTAGGCTTATGGAAGCTGGTGAACATATATTTCATACAAATTGTTATAGATGATGCCCGTGTATACTAGTTATTATGTACTTGCAAAAGTTTAGGGGGCGTGAGGAGGGGGGCCGAGGCCCCCTTGGCCCCAATGAAGAGGAGGAGAAAAATGGGAACACAAAGGTGTACCCTTACTGCACACGATGGTAAAATACACATGTCTGGCTATACTTTATTTCAAGTTTTTTAAGGAAATACTTTCTTTTCAGTTGAACAACATGCCTTTGCATAAATAGATTAACTTTTTGTACTTTATTTTCTATTGTGTTGTTTGATCGATGGTGGCACGAAAGCCTCACTTTGCATGTGTGAGCAAGGACAACAGGATTGCGCTCAGGACAGGTGAGAGTGTGGATGAGCTAGTCGTGCTAATTTTCTTGTCTATTTTCATTTACTGGGCATTGATTAGGTGCATTGCCAGGAGACAGGAGGCGGCTTCTCACCGGGGCATCATGGATGGGATTCCGAAGACTAGCTTCGCTGAGCTACGCTGCACACAAGCCCAGAATGGCATGACAAAGTGCCTATTTCCTTGGATGTCTGCTAGGACGAGGACCAAATGGTTGTGCTCAAGTGCGGACACATCTTCCACTATGCGTATGCCAAACAGTGGATCACCGCCCGCCATGCTGCATTCACTTCATCAGCAAAGGAATAGTATATCTTTCCTACTTACAAATTTTGGAGTTGGTCCTGAGTTGACTCTCCCTCCACCTTTACTGAATCCCTT
>NC_041390.1:16586137-16641581 GCF_002162155.2 Triticum dicoccoides
AACCAAATATATTAGGTGCACGGACATTGTTCAGGTAGTTTCTCTTGGTAATCATATACTTCATTATTGAAGACAAAAAATACACCTTTTTATTTCTTATGTAAAATCATTGAAGGCATTTGCAAAAATAAATATGAAGATGAGAGATCATGTTGAAGATTACATGAGCAAAACAAATACATACGTGCCTTCATCGGTTGCATGGTCATTCTATACATAGAGAAAGAATTTTGCACGTATGCCTGAATTAAATGATGCTGAGAGGTTTATGTTGACTAGTAATCTTGCACGTCCAATTTTATAGTATATTGAAAAACTTTACCTTGCCGTCACCCACTCTCGCGACTCTTCTGTTGCACGGATGTTGCCCAAAATTTGGCCGTTTAGGAATCCTAGCTATGACGTGTGCCTATATGGCCGTGGTCACTTCGCATCGGCCGCAAACACCAGTTGGTTGGCTCGGTCGGGTGGTGCTACATCATTGGAGCAGCATGACACATTGGATATACGAGTTTGAATAGTTGAAATCATTTGGATTCACTAAACTCATACTTTTGTAAGTAGTACTAGAGGTAGTAGATCCTCCATTATTGGCAAATTAAATGAAGTTCATTTAATATCGTGCAAGAGGATTACCAATTCATGTACAGAAGATTAGAAGATTCAGGCTTACACGTCGTGATATGAATGCTTTTGTAACACTATTGAACCTTAGATGTTTTGCACGAGCTTCACTTGAAACTAATATGAACAAAAAATTGATGCCTCATCTGGTTAATCTGGAATTATGAGGATTCGGCATTACAAATATTGTATATGAACCTTGTACTATCGATGAGTGGCTGGTGCATGACAAAACGTATCATAACATCAAGGGGAGTCAAACTACGTATCTCACTGATCGCGACGCCAGTCAGTTAAAGGAGGTAACAGGTCGTATACATACGAGTATACACATCACTCACCCGTACTCTTGGATGTGATTGTGTTTGTATTAGTTATACGTTTGGGTTGCCACTCTTGTACACGATCAACGTATTATTCATCTTTATCTTACAATCTTATCGTATAACTAGCATGCCAACCCTGATGGGCTCAACGCGACAGATCATATAATTTATCATTATAACTTCTCATTTGGCTTAGGTTGGAAGTCAAGAAGCCCAAGTCGCTGTTAGTTAAGCTACTTGCAAGTAATTCTCACTTTGGCTCCGTTGTTCAGAAAACAGAGAAATTATACAGACTCATTAGTCATCTTTACCACTATCATCATATTGTGTTCTCTCTAACTGTATACACACAGTTTTTTGCCATGATTTACAATTTCTGTCACAACTGAAATGACTTAATGTGTACTTGACATGGCATGTCGCTTCCATATATATTGCTATACTCACTACATCCTTTTGCTTCCCATACGATCTATTGCTCACAGACCTGTGACATTGGAACGATCTATCAATTCGGCTTATTGATATCTTGCATGAATTGAACATGTTGCTTGCACAACATCTAAGAAAAAACTAAAATTGCAAAATAAAATAAAATCTGTGACCACATATTGAAGCACAACTTAACTCGTCTTAGTTGAACTAAGTGTCATTTACTTTCTTATAGTGTCGAACTCACAAATGTTGATACTCTTACACTTGCTAGGTTGACAATAGTCATCAGTTCGTACATGCTCATCTCACACATCTTTTTTTACTTTGAAAATATATACCTTAATTTATTCGCCTATAATCAAACTATTAATTTAAATATCTAAAATAACAATTTTATGGAATTCTACAGTCTTTATTTTTGGTTTTGAATTATATATGTGCAATTTTACTTTATATATTACATACCTTATACAGATTAATTATATATAGTCTATCCACGTAATTTCTAAATTAGCTTTGTAGCAAAGTACTTTGACTTTCTTTATTGCTAACATCATTGCTGATGTCATCATTGTATTAATATTGTAGAATTCCATCCAAAACTATCCAGGATGCATCCAAAACTATTCAGTTCGAAGACATGTTTTTTACTTTCTGAGCTAGATTCCGTTCTGGACACGGAGGACTCTAAGGTGCAGCCAGCGCTTTTTTGTAGCTAGACTCTGTTTTCAATATGGAGGACTCTCAAGTCTCAAGTGCGACCAACTTTTTTGCCACTAGCACATATGCCCGTGCGTTGCAACGGGGAAAATTGATGTTTTGCGCAAGCATAATGTCCCACAGCATCAGATTCATTATGAAGAACATGTTGCAACGCAACATCGTCCTTCTACAAAATGAACATAAAAAAATATGTCGCAATTTAGTCGTGTTCATATTTTCTTTGCGGGACGTAATGTCCCACTGATTTCATTTAAATACAATCCTTTTTAATGACATTTAAGTATGATCCTTTCATTAATTACGATGAAGTCCTCACCCGTTTTAGTTGGGAATCAAATTCTTCCTTTTTTAATTTAGTAGCCCAACACATTAAGGCCTATAGATCTTCTTTTAATTATCCTACCTTTTTACCTCAAATCCTTCATGTAGAATTTATTAAGACTACAATCTTTTTAATAGTTATTCCACCGATTTACCCATAATCCTTTCTTTAATTAGCCACATTCGTTTAAATATTATATTTAAGCCCACAATCCTTCCTTTATTAGCTCATTCGCTTAATTAGCTCTCCCTAAACATGAGCCTTGGACCTCACCCTTCCCCATCTACAGGAACGAAGGGAGATTTGTGCGAACCCCGGGCTCTCCACCTCGCCGTTGCCGAATCGGCGGCTCCCTCGCCCTCCGCCGGACGCTCCGGCGGCGGGAGGACGGGGGAGGCCCGATTTGCAGCGTGTACATAGTGTAGGAGTGCCTAGGGAGCCAGCGGGTGGCGTCGTGGAGGCGGCGGTGCGACTGGATCGGCTTTTTGCAGGTGTTGGTCTCCCCTTCGAAGATGAAGTTTCGGTGGAGCTCCGCGGTGGACCAGCTCCTTTCTTCGTGCTCGCTGCTCGATGGAGAGGCCATGCACGGTTCTCCCATGCCGGAGATCGAGGGATGGCGATTCCGGCGGTTGAAGATCTGGAGAAGGAAGGCGATGTTGAGCGGTGCGACGACGATGACGGCCATGGGTGTAGGTCCTCAGGGACCGTTGATCGGAGACTTCCCGTTTCGCCCGGGGCTGCTTCGATCCAAGGCGTCAGCGAGCAGCAGTGAACGGCGCGTCACTGGCTCGTCCACGGCGCCTGCGTAGTCGGGTTGTAGAGGGGCTTGGTTGTAATTTCCTTTTCTGCATGGACCTTTCAGTAATTTGGCCGTTTTAATATCAACTCCTTTTCTCGCAAAAAAATAAATAAACATGATGACTGCCACTCGTATATTTAGAGTGAGTTGGGATTAGTAAATATGAAAGGTGCATAAGTCTTTGGTTGTTACATCTAAGAGATAGACACGAGGTCTTGTGTTCAATTCCCACAATGTTGATTTATTTTGACCCAATTATTTTTTGTGGTCTCTCTATGGAAGCCCGTAAAAGGCCCACCAACATACAAGTAACTGGCCCAGATCACTTAACGTGTGTAAATCAAACATAAAGGACTAAACCAAACCAAGAATACCTATTCCCTTTAATAGTAGGTATAGATATAGATATGGATATAGATATAGATATTGACGTAGAGTTCTACTTGATCACGGAGGAAGGAGGACGTACTCGGTCACTTTTTTCCTGTCATATGTAATATTACACCTAACTATCTTAGGTAGATCTTTATCTCTACCTTATTTTTATTTTTATTTTCATTATATATATATATATATAATAAAGCACGTAGGGTTTCTGCCCGTCCGTCGCGCCAATTTGCAAAAAAACCCTTGCGTTTTCATGAAATCAACCCGCAGTTCAGATTAAGTCACACCAAACTATTATTTTATAGTTTTTCAAAACCCCCCTGACTTTTTAGGTAATTCATCCGTGGATCATATTTAAGTCAAACAAATGCTTTTCTAGACCATTCATATCTTTTAGACTGTAACTCCGATTTAAACATGTTATATATGAAATTTGATTAGAAAAATATGTAGAATATGAATATAAGATTATTTAACCTGTTAAGTATTATAAATATTATTTTGGAAGATATTTAATTCAAACAAATGGTTTTCTAAACTATACGTATCTTTTAAACCGTAGCTCCGATTTTAATATGTTATATATGTATTTTGATTAGAAAAGTGTGTGAAATCTGTATATGATGTTAATTTTACCTGTTAAATATTTTTTAAATATTGTTTTGGAAGCAAACTTATAACTATAGCGCACGATCCATTTTTCTTTCATACAGGTGGCGATCCGGATTGCAAATAAACATCCACTATAATCATATAGGGAAAAGAAAAAGCAGGGGAAAACAACAGATTTCTCATCGTGAGTGTGAAAGAAAGCGAGAGAGAGGGAGAGGGAGGAGAGAGGGAGAGAGAGAGAGAGACATATTAGGATTAACCACATTCTAACACGTTTTGGTTTGTATGAACACTAAGGCCACCGCCGGCGAGGGTGAGAAGAAGGATAAGCGGCAACACAAATATGATGCGTCGCTAAAATAATGGAGATGGACCTATTGTAGTCTTGAGTGATGGTTGTTCGGTTAAGAGTGTGTGTTGTGTTTTTTTCTCCTGTTGCAACACACGGGCTCTTTTGGTAGTAATAATAAAGCACGTAGGGTTTCTGCCCGTCCGTCGCGTCAATTTGCAAAAAAGCCCCTGCGTTTTTATGAAATCAACCCGCAGTCCAGATTTAAGTCACACCGAATCGTTATTTTACAGTTTTTCAAAAACCCCCGTGACTTTTTAGGTATTCCATCCGCGGATCATATTTAAGTCAAACAAATGCTTTTCTAAACCATTCATATCTTTTAAACCGTAACTCCGATTTAAACATGTTATATATGAAATTTGATTAGAAAAATATGTAGAATATGAATATAAGATTATTTTAAACTGTTAAGTATTTATAAATATTATTTTGGAATATATTTAATTCAAACAAATGGTTTTCTAAATTATACGTATCTTTTAAACCGTAACTCCGATTTTAATATGTTATATATGAATTTTGATTAGAAAATGCGTGAAATCTGTATATGATGTTAATTTTACCTGTATATGATGTTAATTTTGCGTGTTAAAATATAAAAAATATGAGCAGATGAAAAAAACATGTCTTGGACTATGTAGACGTGATAGGTTCATTTAGCCGTACGCGGCAATATTTACGTGTAACGTTGCATATTTTAAATCTCAGCCGTCAATATCTAAAACTAACGACCGTGATAATTTAATCTATGTGGGTCAATGTAATCGCTTGTTTGACTTCTATTTTAATAATTATATAATAGATAGATTGCATTATCAAAATCCAAATAAAACCTCAACTTCTTAGCCTTGCCCGCTGACATCTTCATCTCCCAAAGGAAGACAATTTCTGGGTTGTGCTGCTCCACCAGTAGGCGGAGCTCCTGAACTGCTTCGACTTGCCCACACCCTCGACAGTTCAAACATAGGGTTTTCATGGCGACCGGCGGGGCTGCTCCACACAGGCATCCTCCAACGACAGATCAACTGAGGATGAAGTTTCCATCTTTTGTTTCTTGACACCCTCTATGTCCATATGGTCCAGTTCCATAAAGGTAGGTGCAATGTACTCTTTTTTGTTGTTCTCTGATCATATATAGGAGCTAAAGTCATTTTTCCAGAATCCCCCAGCTTGCCAACCCCCTCTACCCCTGTACCATCTTGCTTGGTGAAGGTTGTTACATTTCATAGGTTTCCTTCCTGACACAATCTTATCTTGTGCCTGGGATGCAATAATAGCCTTGCAAGCATTACTACCTTGAACACCTTTATCCATGTTTGTTTCCATCTTTTTCACATAAGTTGTAAGTTCTTTGTCCATGATTTACTTGCTTTCCTTTGATTTCTCACTCATAAATTCCTCCGTTGACTTTTCTTTTGAGCTATTATGAAAATCACTTCGGTTTGTTGTTCCACTCTAGTCTGATGTTGCTGCTGCCTGTGCAAATGATTGAATCCTTATCTTGCTCTCTTTTGGAGCTCTAATTTTATTGCTATACTCCCATTTTCCTTCTGCCTCTCTTTTCGATGGGTTTGGACATTCTAGCTCAGAATGCCCCATGATGCCACAAGAGAAGCAGAAGAAAGGTAACTTTTCATATTGCAAATCATAAAATTGATCTCCTTCTGAAGTCTCTATAGTAATGTACCTTTTTAGAGTGGTATTTCTACTCTCGCTCTCAGAAATTTCCCGCAGCATCACCAAATTCATCAACATCCGTTAGACTACTTTGCCTGCCAAACTTGCTACCTTCCAACATTTCCTATTGTTCATCCACTTGAATGGTACTTCATGATTCTAACCCAAATGTGCATTGACTCGAATCACACATCTGAAGGTCTGAGATTCCTATTAAGATCTTTTAAGAGCACTGCATAGCAACCAACTAGCCATGGGGTCCCATCCAGGGCACTTTCTTTGTTAACCTCTAATATGAAGTCTGCTATAAAAAATATTGTCCCCAACCATCCTTGCTCTGGGCCCTTCTGGATTTCCCCAAGCAGGTCTCATAGCTCCCATTATGGTTTGAAACTGAATAACATTTGGGGACAAGACCTTAACGATGACCGAGAAGGTCTTCCTTTTATCTTCATACTCCTCGTCATCTGACATGAACACCTTCTCATCCTCTCCTGCCACGAAATTCAGTTTCCTGTGCTTTGTTGTTACTTCACTACTAGGGAAAACCCTAGTAGTGGCGCGGGTTTTAATGCTATCAGCAGCGTGGGTGGCCACGCTACTACTACGACGCTACAAGCTAACTGGTAGTAGTAGCGCGGTCTAACCCAGCTCTACTACTAATAATTATATCAGTAGCGATGTTCTGTCACACGCTACTATTAAGTACATGTAGCGCTTTTTCTGTCCCCGCGTTGCTGCTGTATCTTTCAACATTTGTTTCTGCTTCTATTGATGTAGAACAGTACCCGTTTCAATAAACTGCAATTTCACATATACCACAATACCAGATACTCATATATAGTCATACAGTAGTCATACAATATCGTAATGCATTATAGGTACTCATATATAGACAACATGCATCCTCACACACATATATGGTTCATACAGTAGCATATATGATAAGCAGTACTAGGTAGTCATACAGCCACACATATATATAGCAGTTCTACTAGGTACTCATACAGCCACACACATATGTAGTTCTAGATGATATCGACGACGATCATCATCCTCAAGCCTTGGCGGTGGGTGTTCCTGATAGTAATTAGGATGGCTTCTCCAACATGAAGATTCTTGCCAATGAGGAAGCTCTTCCACCCAACCGAGCTTAAGTGTGTGCGACCGTCCGTGTCCACGCCGTACGCACAGGTGGTGATGGAGCCCCTTGCGGTAAGGCGTATTCTAGCTAAACCTTCTTCATTAGGCTTGATACCACAACTCACAGATAGGCTCTTTGGAAATTTCTGAATAAGAAAAACATATCAATTAATAAGTAGCCTCGCACATACTCTTGCAAATATATTTCTACTAAGTATAGATTTCTACACTATCAAAAGACATAGTACTACATTTCTACTAAGCATGAATTCTACTAATAAGTATGGATTATCTACACTATTAACAGTTCCTTGGATTCTACATTAATAAGCAAGTCATGGGACTCTACACTAAAGCATATCATCGGCTAGCTTCCACATAGCATATCATTGGACTTTACACTAAGCATATCATCGGATAATTTGTATTTGTAAGTATAACAATAAAACATATATATATCATCAAATTAGTACAGTAAGTATAACATACCATGACAAGCCGATCAACCATGGTACTTGTCATGCGGGTCACGATAGGCACCCCGACAAAGTTAGCACGTGGCGGAATTATGTCCCATAGGTTGCACACCTCCTCCTCGCTCAGCCTCATTCTTTGAGCATAGATGGCTTCATCAAGTGGATCCTCATCATCTTCATCATCTTCCTCCGTGTTGACATAAATGACAGCCAGCTTAGATCTTTTTGCTCTGAAGGAGAAGCTAATCAACTCATCACCAGTGATACCCATGTGGGCGAGGAAACGGACCCATCCATCTCCTCCAATCTGCGACATATTGCGTCCTTTCTTGACCTCCATAGTGTAGGGGGGCCCCGGAACCTCAAAGGTCACAGTGTCTCCGGTTAGCTTGTTGAATTTCAACCTCACATTGCATGGGACAATCTGTGTAAAAAAGCAAAATGACACAATGCATTAATGCCAATAACACTAAGAACAAAATAGTTGTTACAAGTTTCATATAATTTGTTGCCGCCGCATGAAGAAAACTCGGTTGGATGTAGATGTCGAACAGCGTGCTAGTTGCAAGGCTGCTGGCGCACCTTGACTTGAACAGTCGACATGGTGGTGGTGGTGGTGGCGCCATTTTCCTAAAGCAATATGAGCAAGGATGCACGATCCACTTCACAGGAAAGAAAAACAGTAACATAAAGTTCTCAATGCATCGATCTTAATCAGAAAACAGAATATTCAGGTTTAGTAACTAAAATTAACAGCACGCACATGCTTCCGTAGTGTGAGAAATTAACAGAATATCTAGTCATAAAGGCTAACGAGAAATTAGCATCAGTACTAGTTAAACAAGATCAATGGATCTAATAACCACATGTAGCAACCTAGCATGGGATGATCATCAAGCTCAACATGCAAACCAACATAGAAAACTAGCATCGAGTCATGAAGCTCGGCATAGTACCATACTAGCATCAAAACCGACATGAAAATCATGTGCATCTACCACAACAAGAAGCTCATCATTGCCGACAAGCAAAACCTAGCATACTACCAAAACTGTGCCACTAGCATCTGATCTACCACATCCTATGTTCACTGATAAACTCTAATGCTAGCATAACCTACCACAGTACTTCATATCTACCCTAACCTACAACGACTAGGGAGTGATGTATTACATATGGGCTTGAGGAGCGGGTCTCTCAACGTCTCTCTCGTCATCGGACAGTGAGGACCCGAGCCAGCCGGAGTGGGGGCGGCGGCAGATTTGGGGCAGTAGGGGGGGTGGGGGCGGCGACGGAGTTGGGGCAGCAGGGGGAGTGGGTAGGCGGCCGGCGAGAGCGCGCGGGCGGCGACAGATGCTTGCTTTCCAGCGTTGCACTTAAGGTCCACCATTAGCACATGCTTGCCTTGATCACAAATAGTAATCATTCATATATTATGATAAATCTCCATCAACCCATACAATCAATATCAAGGACATGACATAATTTACCCATAATTCAACTGTCCCCAGCAAAATAGCCATAAAAGGTTACATGCAGTCGACAGACGTTTCATTCACACGAAGTTAGTGTTTAATGGCTTGCAGGCTATCAATTCACCGAGCATGAAGTAATTGTGCCATTTATCACGTGCAGCTACTCACCAGGGTAGCCTGCCAGTCTGAGGCGTCCTTATTAGAAATTAATAAGCTTCCACGTGTTTCTTCGTCCAACCGAGCATCACACATGTAGTAGAGATTTTTTAAATCCGAAAATCATATCAAAGCCTACCTTCTAACCCATCTAACATTATCACCCAGAGCTATATAAGGCATCCTTCGCTCTTTACCCTCATCAGGATCCAACAGATTTGTTGTCTAATCTCCAACAAATCTAATACATCTATGAATACGCCTGACAGGTCATCCTAGATTACCTCACATAGTCAAACACAAATGAATCTGAGTAAATCGTCAAGTCCAACGATCCCAATAAACATCCCAATCCAGAACTCTCCACCAACCCACTGTACATCAAACACAATATTTGTCGTGGCAATGGTGTATCCTCGTGATGTCCATGTCGAACAGTAAAGGACAAACGCAAAGTAGGATTGGTCACGCTCGCACACACGTATTGGATAGAGTAATAGAGATCGACATCTAACCTAACCCGTTCTCCTCAACGATTCCCTCCCATATTGCCGCGGCCGCCCTCTTCCTCTTCCCCCATTCTCCATTCGCCGCCGCTGTCCCCATCCTTCCTCCTCACCTCTATCCACCCCATCCTCTTCCATTTCATCTTCGTCGCCAGGCTCCTACGCGATCGTCGCCGCCGCTCTCGAAGTGGGCGACACCGACGAGGACTCGATGGCGTCGGTTTTATCAGCCACGGATTTTCGTGACACTAGATTTGCCTCGTGCTCTGCTGGTCACCAGAGAGAACCGGTTGTAGATATCCCGAGCTACCATCTTCCATCGAAAAGACCCAGTAACCAAAGGCTCCCTGGCTTCCACGGGAGTGAGTAACGACCACATACGGATCCAAGTAGTGGCCCTGTAGATAACCTGCAAGATATTTATACAAGTTTTTCTATTAAGAACCATGTCATTTTTACAGTTCCATATAGCCCAAAGTAATGCACATACTCATATCCGAATGTGTCTTGCGATATTTGTCTCTACTCCATTTATCCACGTCCCAAATAATGTAAGAATACTATTTGGAGGGGTGATATTAAAGACTATATGTACTGAGTGCCATAATAGTTTGGCCAACGGACAATCGAGAAAAAGGTGTTTGATGGTTTCACTGTGATTACAAAAGCTACATATTTGATTACCCTCCCAATTACGTTTTCTCAAGTTATCCTTGGTCAGAATCACCTCCTTGTGAACAAACCACATGAAGACTTTGATTCTTAATGGGACTTTTGATGTTCGAAATATGAATCGATTTCGGAACCGGACCATAATCAATTAGGTCCAAATACATAGATTTCACTGAGAAAATGTCATTCGTAGTAAATTTCTAGTGAATGCTATCAGGCTCATCAGAGATGTTCACATCCATCAACCTTCTGACTAGATGTAGCCATGCTTCCCAGTGGTCTCCTACCAAAGATATCCATAATTGAATATTTAGAGGGTTAGACTTGAAGGAAATATGCCCTAGAGGCAATAATAATGTTATTATTTTATTTCCTCATATCATGATAAATGTTTATTATTCATGCTAGAATTGTATTATCCGGAAACATAATACTTGTGTGAATACATAGACAAACCAAACGTCACTAGTATGCCTCTACTTGACTAACTCGTTAATTTTGAAGATGGTTATGTTTCCTAACCATAGACATATGTTGTCATTTGATTAATGGGATCACATCATTAGGAGAATGATGTGATTGACATGACCCATTCCATTAGCTTAGCACCCGATCGTTTAATATGTTGCTATTGCTTTCTTCATGACTTATACATGTTCCTATGACTATGAGATTATGCAACTCTCGTTTGCCGGAGGAACACTTTGTGTGCTACCAAACGTCACAACGTAACTGGGTGATTATAAAGGAGCTCTACAGGTGTCTCCAAAGGTACATGTTGGGTTGGCGTATTTCGAGATTAGGATTTGTCACTCCGATTGTCGGAGAGGTATCTCTGGGCCCTCTCGGTAATGCACATCACATAAGCCTTGCAAGCATTACAACTAATGAGTTAGTTGCAAGATGATGTATTACGAAACGAGTAAAGAGACTTGCCGGTAACGAGATTGAACTAGGTATTGAGATACCGACGATCGAATCTCGGGCAAGTAACATACCGATGACAAAGGGAACAACGTATGTTGTTATGTGGTCTGACCGATAAAGATCTTCGTAGAATATGTGGGAGCCAATATGAGCATCCAGGTTCCACTATTGGTTATTGATCGGAGACGTGTCTCGGTCATGTCTACATTGTTCTCGAACCCGTAGGGTCCGCATGCTTAAGGTTTTGATGACAGTTATATTATGAGTTTATGCATTTTGATGTACCAAAGTTTGTTCGGAGTCCCGGATGTGATCACGGACATGACGAGGAGTCTCGAAATGGTCGAGACATAAAGATTGATATATTGGAAGCCTATATTTGGATATCGGAAGTGTTCCAGGTGAAATCGGGATTTTACCGGAGTACCGGGAGGTTACCGGAACCCCCCGGGAGGTATATGGGCCTTAGTGGGCTTTAGTGGAAGAGAGGAGAGGTGGCCAGGGCTGGGCCGCGCGCCCCTCTCCCCTAGTCCGAATAGGACAAGGAGAGGGGGGCGGCGCCCCCCTTCCTTCTCTCTCTCCTCTTTCCCCCTCCCGAATCCTATTCCAACTAGGAAAGGGGGGAATCCTACTCCCGGTGGGAGTAGGACTCCTCCTGGCGCGCCCTCCTCCTGGCCGGCCGCACCTTCCCCTGCTCCTTTATATACAGGGGCAGGGGGCACCCCTAGACACACAAGTTGATCCACGTGATCATATTCTTAGCCGTGTGCGGTGCCCCCTTCCACCATAATCCTCGATAATATTGTAGCGGTGCTTAGGCGAAGCCCTGCGACGGTAGTACATCAAGATCATCACCACGCCGTCATGCTGACGGAACTCTTCCCCGGCACTTTGCTGGATCGGAGTCCGGGGATCGTCATCGAGCTGAACGTGTGCTAGAACTCGGAGGTGCCGTAGTTTCGGTGCTTGATCGGTCGGGCCGTGAAGACGTACGACTACATCAACCGCTTGTGCTAACGCTTCCGCTGTCGGTCTACAAGGGTACGTAGATCACACTCTCCCCTCTTGTTGCTATGCATCACCATGATCTTGCGTGTGCGTAGGAATTTTTTTGAAATTACTATGTTCCCCAACAGTGGCATCCGAGCCTAGGTTTTATGTGTTGATGTTATATGCACGAGTAGAACACAAGTGAGTTGTGGGCGATATAAGTCATACTGCTTACCATCATGTCATACTTTGGTTCGGCGGTATTGTTGGACGAAGCGGCGCGGACCGACATTACGCGTACGCTTACGCGAGACCGGTTCTCCCGACGTGCTTTGCACAAAGGTGGCTAGTGGGTGACAGTTTCTCCAACTTTAGTTGAACCAAGTGTGGCTACGCCCGGTCCTTGCGAAGGTTAAAATAGCACCAACTTGACAAACTATCGTTGTGGTTTTGATGCGTAAGTAAGATTGGTTCTTGCTTAAGCCCGTAGCAGCCACGTAAAACTTGCAACAACAAAGTAGAGGACGTCTAACTTGTTTTTGCAGGGCATGTTGTGATGTGATATGGTCAAGACATGATGCTAAATTTTATTGTATGAGATGATCATGTTTTGTAACCGAGTTATCGGCAACTGGCAGGAGCCATATGGTTGTCGCTTTATTGTATGCAATGCAATCGCGCTGTAATGCTTTACTTTATCACTAAGCAGTAGCGATAGTCGTGGAAGCATAAGATTGGCGAGACGACAACGATGCTATGATGGAGATCAAGGTGTCGCGCCGGTGACGATGGTGATCACGATGGTGCTTCGAAGATGGAGATCACAAGCACAAGATGATGATGGCCATATCATATCACTTATATTGATTGCATGTGATGTTTATCTTTTATGCATCTTATCTTGCTTTGATTGACGGTAGCATTATAAGATGATCTCTCACTAATTATCAAGAAGTGTTCTCCCTGAGTATGCACCATTGCGAAAATTCTTCGTGCTGAGACACCACATGATGATCGGGTGTGATAGGCTCTACGTTCAAATACAACAGGTGCAAAACAGTTGCACACGCGGAATAGTCAGGTTATACTTGGCGAGCCAAGCATATACAGATATGGCCTCGGAACACGGAGACCGAAAGGTCGAGCGTGAATCATATAGTAGATATGATCAACATAGTGATGTCCACCAATGAGACTACTCCATCTCACGTGATGATCGGACATGGTTTAGTTGATTTGGACCACGTAATCACTTAGAGGATTAGAGGGATGTCTATCTAAGTGGGAGTTCTTTAAGTAATATGATTAATTGAACCTAAATTTATCATGAAACTTAGTACCTGATAGTATCTTGCTTGTTTATGTTTGATTGTAGATAGATGGCCCGTGCTGTTGTTCCGTTGAATTTTAATGCGTTCCTTGAGAAAGCAAAGTTGAAAGATGATGGTAGCAATTACACGGACTGGGTCCGTAACTTGAGGATTATCCTCATTGCTGCACAGAAGAATTACGTCCTGGAAGCACCGCTGGGTGCCAGGCCTGCTGCTGGAGCAACACCAGATGTTATGAACGTCTGGCAGAGCAAAGCTGATGACTACTCGATAGTTCAGTGTGCCATGCTTTACGGCTTAGAATCGGGACTTCAACGACGTTTTGAACGTCATGGAGCATATGAGATGTTCCAGGAGTTGAAGTTAATATTTCAAGCAAATGCCCGGATTGAGAGATATGAAGTCTCCAATAAGTTCTATAGCTGCAAGATGGAGGAGAACAGTTCTGTCAGTGAGCATATACTCAAAATGTCTGGGTATAATAATCACTTGATTCAATTGGGAGTTAATCTTCCAGATGATTCTGTCATTGACAGAATTCTCCAATCACTACCACCAAGCTACAAGAGCTTCGTGATGAACTATAATATGCAAGGGATGAATAAGACTATTCCCGAGCTCTTCGCAATGCTGAAAGCTGCGGAGGTAGAAATCAAGAAGGAGCATCAAGTGTTGATGGTCAACAAGACCACTAGTTTCAAGAAAAAGGGCAAAGGGAAGAAGAAGGGGAACTTCAAAAAGAACAGCAAGCAAGTTGCTACTCAAGAGAAGAAACCCAAACCTGGACCTAAGCCTGAAACTGAGTGCTTCTACTGCAAGCAGACTGGTCACTGGAAGCGGAACTGCCCCAAGTATTTGGCGGATAAGAAGGATGGCAAGGTGAATAAAGGTATATGTGATATACATGTTATTGATGTGTACCTTACTAATGCTCGCAGTAGCACCTGGGTATTTGATACTGGTTCTGTTGCTAATATTTGCAACTCGAAACAGGGAGTATGGATTAAGCGAAGATTGGCTAAGGACGAGGTGACGATGCGCGTGGGGAAATGGTTCCAAAGTCGATGTGATCGCGGTCGGCACGCTACCTCTACATCTACCTTCGGGATTAGTACTAGACCTAAATAATTGTTATTTGGTGCCAGCGTTAAGCATGAACATTATATCTGGATCTTGTTTGATGCGAGACGGTTATTCATTTAAATCAGAGAATAATGGTTGTTCTATTTACATGAGTAATATCTTTTATGGTCATGCACCCTTAAAGAGTGGTCTATTCTTATTAAATCTTGATAGTAGTGACACACATATTCATAGTGTTGAAACCAAAAGATGCAGAGTTGATAATGATAGTGCAACTTATTTGTGGCACTGCCATTTGGGTCATATCGGTATAAAGCGCATGAAGAAACTCCATACCGATGGGCTTTTGGAACCACTTGATTATGAATCACTTGGTACTTGCGAACCGTGCCTTATGGGTAAGATGACAAAAACACCGTTCTCCGGTACTATGGAGAGAGCAACAGATTTATTGGAAATCATACATACAGATGTATGTGGTCCGATGAATGTTGGGGCTCGTGGTGGATATCGTTATTTTTTCTCACCTTCACAGATGACTTAAGCAGATATGGGTATATCTACTTAATGAAACATAAGTCTGAAACATTTGAAAAGTTCAAAGAATTTCAGAGTGAAGTTGAAAATCATCGTAACAAGAAAATAAAATTCCTACGATCTGATCGTGGAGGAGAATATTTGAGTTACGAGTTTGGTGTACATTTAAAACAATGTGGAATAGTTTCGCAACTCACGCCACCCGGAACACCACAGCGTAATGGTGTGTCCGAACGTCGTAATCGTACTTTACTAGATATGGTGCGATCTATGATGTCTCTTACCAATTTACCGCTATCGTTTTGGGGATATGCTCTAGAGACGGCCGCATTCACGTTAAATAGGGCACCATCAAAATCCGTTGAGACGACGCCATATGAACTGTGGTTTGGCAAGAAACCAAAGTTGTCGTTTCTGCAAGTTTGGGGCTGCGATGCTTATGTGAAAAAACTTCAACCTGATAAGCTCGAACCCAAATCGGAGAAATGTCTCTTCAAAGGATATCCAAAGGAAACTATTGGATACACCTTCTATCACAGATCCGAAGGCAAGACTTTTGTTGCTAAATTCGGAAACTTTCTAGAGAAGGAGTTTCTCTCGAAAGAAGTGAGTGGGAGGAAAGTAGAACTTGATGAGGTAACTGTACCTGCTCCCTTATTGGAAAGTAGTACATCACAGAAACTAGTTTCTGTGATACCTACACCAATTAGTGAGGAAGCTAATGATAATGATCATGAAACTTCAGAACAAGATACTACTGAACCTCGTAGATCAACCAGAGTAAGATCCGCGCCAGAGTGGTACGGTAATCCTGTTCTGGAAGTCATGCTACTAGATCATGATGAACCTACGAACTATGAAGAAGCGATGGTGAGCCCAGATTCCGCAAAATGGCTTGAAGCCATGAAATCTGAGATGGGATCCATGTATGAGAACAAAGCATGGAGTTTGGTTGACTTTCCCAATGATCGGCAAGCAATTGAGAATAAATGGATCTTCAAGAAGAAGACTAACGCTGACGGTAATATTACTGTCTACAAAGCTTGACTTGTCGCAAAAGTTTTTCGGCAAGTTCAAGGGATTGACTACGATGAGACCTTCTCACCCGTAGCGATGCTTAAGTCTGTCCGAATCATGTTAGCAATTGCCGCATTTTATGATTATGAAATTTGGCAAATGGATGTCAAAACTGCATTCCTGAATGGATTTCTGCAAGAAGAGTTGTATATGATGCAGCCGGAAGGTTTTGTCGATCCAAAGGGAGCTAACAAAGTGTGCAAGCTCCAGCGATCCATTTATGGAATGGTGCAAGCCTCTCGGAGTTGGAATAAACGCTTTGATAGTGTGATCAAAGCATTTGGTTTTGTACAGACTTTTGGAGAAGCCTGTATTTACAAGAAAGTGAGTGGGAGCTCTATAGCATTTCTGATATTATATGTAGATGACATATTGCTAATCGGAAATGATATAGAATTTCTGGATAGCATAAAAGGATACTTGAATAAGAGTTTTTCAATGAAAGACCTCGGTGAAGCTGCTTACATATTGGGCATTAAGATCTATAGAGATAGATCAAGACGCTTAATTGGACTTTCACAAAGCACATACCTTGACAAAGTTTTGAAGAAGTTCAAAATGGATCAAGCAAAGAAAGGATTCTTGCCTGTGTTACAAGGTGTGAAATTGAGTAAGACTCAATCCCCGACCAATGCAGAAGATAGAGAGAAAATGAAAGATGTTCCCTATGCTTCAGCCATAGGCTCTATCATGTATGCAATGCTGTGTACCAGACCTGATGTGTGTCTTGCTATAAGTCTAGCAGGGAGGTACCAAAGTAATCCAGGAGTGGATCACTGGACAGCGGTCAAGAACATCCTGAAATACCTGAAAAGGACTAAGGATATGTTTCTCATATATGGAGGTGACAAAGAGCTCATCGTAAATGGTTACGTTGATGCAAGCTTTGACACTGATCCGGACGATTCTAAACCGCAAACCGGATACGTGTTTACATTAAATGGTGGAGCTGTCAGTTGGTGCAGTTCTAAACAAAGCGTTGTGGCGGGATCTACATGTGAAGCGGAGTACATAGCTGCTTCGGAAGCAGCAAATGAAGGAGTCTGGATGAAGGAGTTCATATCCGATCTAGGTGTCATACCTAGTGCATCGGGTCCATTGAAAATCTTTTGTGACAATACTGGTGCAATTGCCTTGGCAAAGGAATCCAGATTTCACAAGAGAACCAAGCACATCAAGAGACGCTTCAATTCCATCCGGGATCTAGTCCAGGTGGGAGACATAGAGATTTGCAAGATACATACAGATCTGAATATAGCAGACCAGTTGGCTAAGCCTCTTCCACGAGCAAAACATGATCAGCACCAAAGCTCCATGGGTGTTAGAATCATTACTATGTAATCTAGATTATTGACTCTAGTGCAAGTGGGGGACTGAAGGAAATATGCCCTAGAGGCAATAATAATGTTATTATTTTATTTCCTTATATCATGATAAATGTTTATTATTCATGCTAGAATTGTATTATCCGGAAACATAATACTTGTGTGAATACATAGACAAACCAAACGTCACTAGTATGCCTCTACTTGACTAGCTCGTTAATCGAAGATGGTTAGGTTTGCTAACCATAGACATATGTTGTCATTTGATTAATGGGATCACATCATTAGGAGAATGATGTGATTGACATGACCCATTCCATTAGCTTAGCACCCGATCGTTTAATATGTTGCTATTGCTTTCTTCATGACTTATACATGTTCCTATGACTATGAGATTATGCAACTCCCGTTTGGCATAGGAACACTTTGTGTGCTACCAAACGTCACAACGTAACTGGGTGATTATAAAGGAGCTCTACAGGTGTCTCCAAAGGTACATGTTGGGTTGGCGTATTTTGAGATTAGGATTTGTCACTCCGATTGTCGGAGAGGTATCTCTGGGCCCTCTCGGTAATGCACATCACATAAGCCTTGCAAGCATTACAACTAATCAGTTAGTTGCAAGATGATGTATTACGAAACGAGTAAAGAGACTTGCCGGTAACGAGATTGAACTAGGTATTGAGATACCGACGATCAAATCTCGGGCAAGTAACATACCGATGACAAAGGGAACAACATATTTTGTTATGCGGTCTGACCGATAAAGATCTTCGTAGAATATGTGGGAGCCAATATGAGCATCCAGGTTCCTCTATTGGTTATTGACCGGAGACGTGTCTTGGTCATGTCTACATTGTTCTCGAACCCGTAGGGTCCGCACGCTTAAGGTTTTGATGACAGTTATATTATGAGTTTATGCATTTTGATGTACCGAAGTTTGTTCGGAGTCCCAAATGTGATCGCGGACATGACGAGGAGTCTCGAAATGGTTGAGACATAAAGATTGATATATTGGAAGCCTATATTTGGATATCGGAAGTGTTCCGGGTGAAATCGGGATTTTACCGGAGTACCGGGAGGTTACCGGAACCCCCCGGGAGGTATATGGGCCTTAATGGGCTTTAGTGGAAGAGACGAGAGGTGGCCAGGGCTAGGCCGCGCGCCCCTCCCCCCTAGTTCGAAAAGGACAAGGAGAGGGGGGCGGCGCCCCCTTCCTTCTCTCTCTCCTCTTTCCCCCTCTCGAATCCTATTCCAACTAGGAAAGGGGGGGGGGGAATCCTACTCCCGGTGGGAGTAGGACTCCTCCTGGCGCACCCTCCTCCTGGCCGGCCGCACCTTCCCCTGTTCCTTTATATACAGGGGCAGGGGGCACCCCTAGACACACAAGTTGATCCACGTGATCATATTCTTAGCCGTGTGCGGTGCCCCCTTCCACCATAATCCTCGATAATATTGTAGCGGTGCTTAGGCGAAGCCCTGCGACGGTAGTACATCAAGATCGTCAGCACGCCATCATGCTAACGGAACTCTTCCCCGACACTTTGCTGGATCGGAGTCCGGGGATCATCATCGAGCTGAACGTGTGCTAGAACTCGGAGGTGCCGTAGTTTCGGTGCTTGATCGGTCGGGCCGTGAAGACGTACGACTACATCAACCGCGTTGTGCTAACGCTTCCGCTGTCGGTCTACAAGGGTACGTAGATCAGACTCTCCCCTCTCATTGCTATGCATCACCATGATCTTGCGTGTGCGTAGAATTTTTTTTGAAATTACTACGTTCCCCAACAAGATTGTAGCATTGTAGCAACGTAAGCCTCCTTAGGATGTACAATGTTATAGAGATGGATGCTGTGTGGCTAAAGGTGTCTCCCCTAACCATGTATCCTCCCAGAATCTCATTGAATTACCATTTCCAATGATGAATTTAGTTCTATGGAAGAAAGCTACTTTCGTTCTCATCAAGCCCTTCCAAAAAGGTGAATCATTGGGTCTAATGGTAACCTAGGCCAAGGTCTTAGATTGTAAGTACTTATTACGTAAAATATGTACCCACGTGCCTTCGGTCTCCACAGAGAGCCTGTACAGCCATTTACTAAGCAGACACCTGTTCTTTACTTCTAAATTCTCAATCCCAAGACCACCCTGGTCCTTCGGCCTACAAATGATGTCCCATTTAGTAAGCTTATACTTCCTCTTTATTTCATCACTCTGCCAGAAGAATCATGGTCGATAGAAGTCCAGACTTTTTCGTACCCCTATAGGTATTTCAAAGAAGGACAAGAGGAACATCCACATACTCATGAGCACTGAGTTTATTAAAATTAGCCGACCTTCGTATGACATAAGCTTGCCGTTCCAGTAGCTTAGTTTCTTTTCAAATCGATCTTCGATATACTTCCACTCCTTCTTAGATAGCTTGTGATGGTGAATTTGAATGCCCATATAACTAATGGTAGGGTACCCATTTCACATTCGAACAGCTGTTTATAAGCATCTTGTTCATCTTTGGCTCTCACAAAAACAATTCACTTTTCTTAAAATTAATCTTCAATCTCGACAACTATTCGAATAGGCATAGCACAAGCTTCATATTTCTGGCCTTTGCCAAATCATGTTCCATGAAAATGATGGTATCATCAGCGTATGGAGACCCCACCATCTACTAGATGTGGTATACTCCCCCCTAATTGGCCTTCCTCTTTAGCCATTCCTATCAGAATTGCCAACATACCCGCTACTATGTTGAACAAGATAGGAGACATCTGGTCTCCCTGTTTTAGACCCTTGTGTGTCTGGAAGTAGTGACTTATGTCATCATTCACTTTAATCCCGATACTGCCTTTCTAAACAAATGAATCAACCTACTTCCTCTAGGAATCGTCGAATCTCTTCATACATAAAGCCTGGTGTAGGAAGGCCAATTTACTTTATCATATGCTTTCTCAAAATCCACTTTGAAGACCACCCCATCCAGTTTCTTCGAGTGGATATCACAAAGTGTTTCATGTAAGGCCACCATACCCTCTAGCATGTTTCTGCTCGACGTGGAAGTCGTCTGAGTTGGTTGCACCACACTATGTGCAATCCATCTCAGTCGGTTCGTCCCAACTTTAGTAAAAAAATAAAGCTCACATTAAGCAGACAAATTGGACGGAACTGCTCAATGTGCATCACCTCCTCCTTCTTTGGCAACAATGTTATCGTCCCAAAGTTTAGGTTGAATAGCTGCAGATGGCCACTAAACAAGTCATGGAACATTGGTACTAGATCGCCTTTAGTAATATGCCAGGATTTCTTATAAAATTCTGCCAGGAAGCCATCCGGGGCAGGCGCCTTATTATTCTTCATTTGTGATATTTCTTCAAACACCTCTTTCTCTATGAATGGTGCAGATAAAATCTCATTCTCGCCTGTCCCTAATTGAGAAATATACCCGATCATGTGCTCGTCCATAGACACATAATTGTCTTCGGAATAACTAGAGATATACAATTTTAGGTTCTCGTGTCCTACAATTGTGCCCTCATCATGCTCAAGCTAAATTTATTTCTTTTTTCTGTGTTTTTCATTTGAAATCATATGGAAGAACTAGGTATTGTTGTCCCATTGGATGATCTTCCGCACTTTAGCTCTAAGTGCTTATTTCATATCTTCTTCTCTAAGAATCTCTCACAATCTCTACTTGGCCTCCATCTTAGACGCCCGATCATCCACATCTAAAAGGGTGGATTCAACCTTGATATCAAGCTCATTTATAAGGTTTATAAGCCTGTCCTTTTCCATCTTATAAATTTCTCTTACATTTTTAGCCCAACCCCTCAGGAACTGCCTCAAGTGCCTAATCTTATTTTGCCATCTCTCAATATCCTTCCTTCCTCTTGTGGCCTTAACCCATTCCTGGGCTATGAGATCAAAGAAGCCCTCTCTCTCAAACCATGCTAATTTAAAAGAGAAGACATTCTTGTTTCCTGCATGTGTCGCATCCCTAGAGTCAACAAGCAGTGGGATATGATTAGAGATCGTTCTTTGTAATGCTTGGACTGTCACCAAAGGAAACTTCTGTTCCCATTCAATAACTTTGAGAACTCGATCCAACTTCTCATAACTCGGATTTGGCAGTGTGTGTTGCCCAAGTAAACTTTCTGTCTGCGAGTTCTAAATCTCTCAGGTCTAGACTTTCAATAATCGTGTTAAACATAAATGACCGTCTGCGATCAAAATTATAGTTATTTTTTCATCTCCTCCTGATAATGTTAAAATCACCTCTGACTAGTATAGGTAATCTCTCATCACCACAAACCCGCACAAGGTCTGTTAGGAAGTCTGGTTTGAGCTTCGGTTGAGCGACTCCATATATTGCAACTAGCACCCACTGAAACACATCAACCTTCGAGCGCACTACGAATTTGATGGCAAAGTCTCCTAGCACTATGTTTCAAACTTATAACGTCTCGCACTTAACCCCAAGTAAGATCCCATCAGATCGTCCTCTTGGAGGTAGACAGTGCCAGTCAAAGTCAACACCATCAGATAAGGTGCCAAGAAATTGTGATGTAAAATTTTCCCTATGAGTCTCAAGCAAGGCAATGAAATCCAACTTATGTTCTAACGATGCTTTCGCCAGGAACCTTATTTTAGCCAAGTCTGCCAGACCACTAGTATTTCAAAAGACTCCTTTCATCTTTCATCATGAAACTTTTTTCGCGGTCCGGATTCTTGCGCTTCTATGCATAGAGGATGCAGGATATACCTTGCTCTTCCAGGTTCATTTTGGCTTATCCTATCCAGCTATTTTTCATAGCTGATACATCAGTTCCTGCGAGGATTGCAGATTTGTTCCTTACCCTCTGTTCCAATCATGATCTTGTACCGTAACTACAAGGTGAACTAATAGAAGATAAGGCGGTTGTTTGCCATGGCTATTTGTCCCACGGTGCTACAATGCAATTCCTGATTGTGAACTCATTCATGCTTGAGATAGCACAGTTGCCTCCAATGCGAGGGTGTCGCTTGCACAATATTAGTTTTTGTACACCTGTCAATTTTAGGGACCCCTTTGTCGAAGTCCATGTGTTGCCAAGGGTAGTGGCAGATGTTGATGCTTGCTCTTGTGTGGTATTGATCGCTTCAGCATGACATTTTGGTGACACCCCCTTTGTTCTTACAAATATTTCATTTCTTCCTCTTGATAATGTGTCGTGTGCATCTACTACCATATCAGGACTGATAACAAATAGCTTGGAGTATTCTGAATGTAGTGATGTTCATATTAGGGGCTGCATGATAAATGACAAGGAGTCAACATTTGATTAGGTTTATTCTTCCTAAGAGCTGAATAAATGGACAAAATTTATGTATCAGGCTTACTTAGCATTACCAAATAGCCATATTTTACTGATTTTCTAAAAATGCAGACACAATTGGTGGAATCCATTAGATGAATCAACTTTTGTCAGCAATTGTTTTTTTGAATGACAAATGGTGCATTATATATAGAGAGTATAAGGGCATCTGCAACGCTGGCCCCCAAATTGGACATTGTATCCGTCCATGGACAATTATGCGGGAGCCGACCATTCAACCGTGCACGCATACATTCCAAACCGGATTTCAACAAACTAGACGAATTACATCAAACATGACAGAATTCAACAAAGTTTGGATGTAATTTACATAAAACAATCGATATTTCATCCGTTTAACTAAAGCAAGCCCGCAAAACTCAGAAGTACTTATAGAAAATAGCACAATTCAGCCATAAATAGCATGCAAATAGGAGAATTAGCCTATTTACTGAATTTATCAGTAAGTGTATTCTCTCTCTTTCTCCTCCCCTCTCCCCTTCTCTCTCTCAAGTCAAATAGGGGCTCTTTGATTCGTTCCTAAGCATACACAAGTGTACCTTTCATGCCTTGTAGAAGTTGTCTTCCTTTTCTTTGACTAATTGGTTTTGTTGATCATAAAGTTGTGAACTGGGTGAAAAACGAAAGTGAAATATGTTTCATATGGTATCTTACAGCCAGCATTCATGCAATTGGAAAACTAAAATCCTAAGACACCTTAGTTTTTCTGTTGTATGAATTTAATTCAGGTACGATGGATAGATTTACTTGGGGAACTCCTCTCCCACGATACTCTTCTGTTCTGGTAAGTTTAAGAAAGGGCCACCTTATTTTTGTTTGGTCTTTAATAGGTTACTTGTATTTACCAAGATATGCAATCTGCTTATGCTTTCCTAGTGTGTTGAAGTATGCACTTTGTACCCTGCAGGAGTACTCAATGTATGTTAAGTTGTTTCTGGAGATAACCTAACTTAGTTTTATGAAATGTATGTTATTTAGGTGTCATCCCTGCTCATCATAGCCTTTTGTTTGGTTTGGGTGCAGAGCTCTTGCCAACTTGATATTCCAAGTGGATGCTATTCTGTTGCAATTTTAGCTAAAGCATGAATGAATGTCGAAAAAAGTGCTTCTTCGGGTCTTACCTTATTTAACTTCTAATTTAATCTCCTTTTCATGGTTCATGTATTGCAGTAGCACATAGTACTCACTATTTGTTCTCTCTCTCTCCTCTCTGTCTCTCTCCCTCTCTCTGATTTACGGTATCAGAGGAGAGTAATAGAGGTCAGACAGGCAACATAAAGATCAAACGCGGAGCTACATGCGCTTCTGGGGAAGGGGGGCACTGCCCCCCCCCCCCCAATTAACAAAATTAGTGAAGGATTTTTTTGTAGATGCTTAAATTAAGTTGATATTCCCGAACAATGTGATTTTGTTGCATTTATTATTTAGTTGAGGTGTGACAAAATGCTGAAACAAAGTGTTTTTTACGGTCTTAAGTTATTTGAACTTCTAATTTTATCTCCTTTTTAGGGTTCATGTATTGCAATACCTCACACTACTCATTTTTTGTTCGCATTCAGTGCTTCTTTAGATTGAGCCATCTTTAGAATGTGCTAGCACAACTTTAATGATTGTTTTCTTCATCTACTTCTTGATCATACTGGCTCGCCTAGCTCTTTTGCTCATTTGGCGAGCTTGGCAGCATTGGACAACATGTCAAACCATGCAGGCTTTAGGGACGTGACATACCAGCCCAGACGAGACAATAAGGAGGCTCTAGTCGACTTCAACGAAGTTGCCCTATTTATCTTGTTGACTTCTGATACGTCTCCGTCGTATCTACTTTTCCAAACACTTTTGCCCTTGTTTTGGACTCTAACTTGCATGATTTTAATGGAACTAACCCGGACTGACGCTGTTTTCAGCAGAATTGCTATGGTGTTTTTTATGTGCAGAAACAAAAGTTCTCGGAATGACCTGAAACTTCATGGAACATCTATTCAGAAATAATAATAAATCCTTGCAAAAGATGAAGACCAGGGGGCCCACCACCTGTCCACGAGGGTGGGGGCGCGCCCCCCTACCTCGTGGGCCCCCTGGAGCTCCTCCGACCTCAACTCCAACTCTATATATTTGGTTTCGGGAAGAAAAAAATTAGAGAGAAGAAATCATCGCGTTTTACGATACGGAGCCGCCGCCAAGCCCTAAAACATCTTGGGAGGGCTGATCTGGAGTCCGTTCGGGGCTCCGGAGAGGGGAATCCGTTGCCATCGTCATCATCAACCATCCTCCATCACCAATTTCATGATGCTCACCGTCGTGCATGAGTAATTCCATCGTAGGCTTGCTGGACAGTGATGGGTTGGATGAGATTTATCATGTAATCGAGTTAGTTTTGTTAGGGTTTGATCCCTAGTATCCACTATGTTCTGAGATTGATGTTGCTATGACTTTGCTATGCTTAATGCTTGTCACTAGGGCCCGAGTGCCATGATTTCAGATCTGAACCTACTATGTTTTCATCAATATATGAGAGTTTTTTATCCTATCTTGCAATTCTATAGTCACCTATTATGTGTTATGATCCGTTAACCCCGAAGTGACAATAATCGGGATACTTACCGGTGATGACCGTAGTTTGAGGAGTTCATGTATTCACTATGTGTTAATGCTTTGGTCTGGTACTCTATTGAAAGGAGGCCTCAATATCCCTTAGTTTCCACTAGGACCCCGCTGCCACGGGAGGGTAGGACAAAAGATGTCATGCAAGTTCTTTTCCATAAGCAAGTATGACTATATTCGGAATACATGCCTACATTACATTGATGAATTGGAGCTAGTTCTGTGTCACCCTATGTTATGATTGTTACATGATGAACCGCATCCGGCATAATTCTCCATCACCGATCCATTGCCTACGAGCTTCCATATATTGTTCTTCGCTTATTTACTTTTCCGTTGCTATTGCTATCATCACTACAAAACACCAAAAACATTACTTTTGCTATCGTTACCACTACTATCATATTACTTTGCTACTAAACACTTTGCTGCAGATATTAAGTTTCCAGGTGTGGTTGAATTGACAACTCAGCTGCTAATACTTGAGAATATTATTTGGCTCCCCTTGTGTCGAATCAATAAATTTGGGTTGAATACTCTACCCTCAAAAACTGTTGCGATCCCTTATACTTGTGGGTTATCAAGACTATTTTCTGGCGCCGTTGCCGGGGAGCATAGCTCTATTCTTTGAGTCACTTGGGATTTATATCTGCTTATCATTATGAAGAACTTGAGAGATCCAAAAATCAAGATTTATCCCTCAACTACGAGGGGAGGTAAGGAACTGCCATCTAGCTCCGCTCTTGATTCACCTTCTATTTTGAGTAAGCTTGCGACACCTAAACCTGATTCTACTATTCGTTCTGATATGTCGCATGTTATTGATGATGCCACTTCTGCTATGCATGATACTTATGATGAAACTACTTCTATGCTTGATACTACTGTGCCACTTGGTGAATTTCTTGATGAACAACTTGTTGGGGTTAGAGAGAATGAAAATATTGAATCTGATAATATTGATGAAAGTGATGATGTAGACTTGCATGTTATTCCTAAGGGTTATCTTTTTGATAAAGAAGCTTCTTTAGCTATTTTAGCTTGCAAATATAGTTATGAACTTAAGAGGTTATTAGCTAAATAGAATAAGCAATCTCTAAATGCTAGGATGAAACCTGACCCTGCTTTTGCTACTTCACCTATCTTTGTTACTGATAAGGATTATGAATTCTCTGTTGATCCTGATATAATTACTTTGGTTGAATCTGATCATTTTCATGGCTATGAATCTGAAACTGTTGTGGCACATCTTACTAAATTAAATGATATAGCCACCCTGTTCACTAATGATGAGAAAACTCGCTACTTTTATATCCTTAAAATATTTCCGTTCTCATTAAAGGGTGATGCTAAGATATGGTTTAATTCTCTTGATACTGGTTGCGTGCGTAGTCCCCAGGATATGATTTATTACTTCTCTGCTAAATATTTCCCTGCTCATAAGAAACAAGCTGCTTTAAGGGATATATATAATTTTGTGCAAATTGAAGAAGAGAGTCTCCCACAAGCTTGGAGGAGGCTTCTCCAATTACTTAATGCTTTGCCTGATCATCCTCTTAACAAAAATGAAATACTTGATATCTTTTATAATGGACTAACCGATGCCTCCAGAGATTACCTGGATAGTTGTGCTGGTTCTATTTTCAGGGAAAGAACACCGGATGAAGCTGAAATTCTATTGTGTTGACCAATGAAAATAATTGGACACTTCCTGAGCCATCTCCTGAGCCTATTCCTAAACCAACTCCGAAGAAGAGGGGTATTCTATTTCTCAGTCCTGAAGATATGCGAGAGGCAAAGAAATCTATGAAAGAAAAAGGTATTAAAGCTGAAGATGTTAAGGATTTACCTCCTATTGAAGAAATACACGGTCTTAATTTACCGCTTGTTGAAGAAACATATGATCTTAATCCATTACCTATTGAAGAAGTACATGGTCTTGATAACCCGACACGGGTAGTAAAGGTAAATTCTCTCTATAGATATGATAAAGCTAAAATCCCGTTTACTAAATTTGCTAGCCCATGCTTAGATGAGTTTGATAAATTTATGGCTAAGCAAGAAGATTTTAATGCTTATTTTGGTAGACAATTGAAATACAATTCAAATATGCTTGAACACTTGGGTGATTATATGGCTAATGTCAAAGGTGAACTTAAACTTATTAGTAAACATGCTTCTATGGTTACCACTCAAGTAGAACAAGTACTTAAAGCTCAAAATGATTTGCTCAATGAATTGAATAGTAAGAATAAGGACTATGCTGTTAGAGTGGCTACTAGAACTGGTAAAATGACTCGGGAACCTTTGTGTCCTGAAGGCCACCCTAAGAGAATTGAGCAAGATTCTCAGAGAAATAATATAGATGCACCTAGTCCTTCTAATAGGAAGAAAAAGAAAATGATAGGACTTTGCATGCTTCTAGTGAACCTATTACTGAAACACCTGAGAATGCAAATGATATTTCTATCTCTGATGCTGAAACACAATCTGGTAATGAACCTAAAACTAGTGATAATGTTAATGATAATGTTCATGATGATGCTCAACCTAGTAATGATAATGATATAGAAATTGAACCTGCTGTTGATCTTGATAACCCACAATCAAAGAATCAACGTTATGATAAGAAAGACTTTGTTGCTAGGAAACACGGTAAGGAAAGAGAGCCTTGGGTTCAGAAACCCATGCCTTTTCCTCCCAAACCATCCAAGAAAAAGGATGATGAGGATTTTGAGCACTTTGCTGAAATGATTATACCTATCTTTTTGCGTATGCGATTAACTGATATGCTCAAAATGAATCCTTATGCTAAGTATATGAAAGATATTGTTACAAATAAAAGAAAGATACCGGAAGCTGAAATTTCCACCATGCTTGCTAACTATACTTCTAATGGTGGAATACCAAAGAAACTTGGAGATCCAGGAGTACCCACTATACCATGCTCCATTATAAGAAACTATGTTAAAACTGCTTTATGTGATCTTGGAGCCGATGTTAGTGTTATGCCTCTCTCTATATATCGTAGACTTGATTTGAATAAGTTGACACCTACTAAAATATCCTTGCAAATGGCTGATAAATCAACTGCTATACCTATCGATATTTGTGAAGATGTGCCTGTTGTAGTTGCAAACGTTACTTTTTTAACGGACTTTGTTATTCTTGATATTCCCGAGGACGATAGTATGTCTATTATTCTTGGAAGACCCTTTTTGAATACTGCAGGGGTTGTTATTGATTGCACTAAAGGCAATGTCACTTTTCATGTTAATGGTAATGAGCATACGGTACACTTTCAAGGAAACAACCTCAAGTTCATAGTATCAACTCTATTGGAAAAATTCCATCAATTATATTTGGAGGTTTTGAATTTCCTCTTCCTACTGTCAAGAAGAAATGTGATATTCTTATTATTGGGGATGTGCATAAACCCGTTGAGGTAACATAATGTTATTCGAAATTTCTCCGGTTCCATGTTATTCGGAATGAGTTCGTTAACAAGACTTGATCAACCTTGTTAGTGGATTTCTTTTGATGAGCATGAGATGGATGAAACTAGAAGGCACAACCTTCTGTACCCTCCTTTTACTTTCTGTTATTTATATTAAATAAAATAAAAATAAGCATTTTCTGTCTGTTATCTGATTATCTGTGCAATATAAATATACCCTGAAAATAAAAGTTCTCCAAATGCCCTGAAATTTAAATATGATTTTTTCTGAAATATTTGGCACAGAGAACACAGCACGAGGAGCTGGCACCTGGCCACGAGGGTCAGGGGCACGCCCTACCCCCCTGGGCGCGCCCCCTGCCTCGTGGGCCCACGGTGGCCCTTGCTACATCTTGAGCTTGCGTTGGTTTTCCCCGAATAGGAAGGGATGATGCAGTAGAGTAGCGTAAATATTTCCCTCCGTTTTTGAGAACCAAGGTATCAATCCAGTAGGAGGCCACGCTCAAGTCCCTCGTACCTGCACAAAGTGATAGCTACTCGCAACCAACGCGATTAGGGGTTGTCAATCCCTTCACGGTCACTTACGAGAGTGAGATCTGATAGATATAATAATTTTGGTATTTTTGGTATAAAGATGCAAAGTAAAAAAGTAAAAGCAAAGTAAAAAAGCAAAGCAAGATTAAAGTGATGGAGATTGATATGATGATTAGACCTGGGGGCCATAGGTTTCACTAGTGGCTTCTCTCAAGAGCATAAGTATTCTACGGTGGGTGAACAAATTATTGTTGAGCAATTGATAGAATTGAGCATAGTTATGAGAATATCTAGGCATGATCATGTATATAGGCATCACGTCTGTGACAAGTAGACCGAAACGATTCTGCATCTACTACTATTACTCCACTCATCGACCGCTATCCAGCATGCATCTAGAGTATTAAGTTAAAAACAGAGTAACGCCTTAAGCAAGATGACATGATGTAGAGAGATAAATTCATGCAATATGAAATAAACCCCATCTTGTTATCCTCGATGGAAATGATACAATACATGCCTTGTTGCCCCTTCTGTCACTGGGTAAGGACACCGCAAGATCGAACCCAAAGCTAAGCACTTCTCCCATGGCAAGAACTACCAATCTAGTTGGCCAAACCAAACGGATAATTCGAAGAGACTTGCAAAGATAACCAATCATACATAAAAGAATTCAGAGAAGATCCAAATATTATTCATAGATAGACTTGATCATAAACCCACAATTCATCGGTCTCAACAAACACACCGCAAAAATAAGATTACATCGAATAGATCTCCACAAGAGAGGGGGAGAATTTTGTATTGAGATTCAAAGAGAGAGAAGAAGCCATCTAGCTACTAACTATGGACCCGAAGGTCTGAGGTAAACTACTCACACTTCATCGGAGAGGCTAGGATAATGTAGAAGCCCTCCGTGATGACGGCCCTCTTCCGGCGGAGCTCCGGAACAGGCCCCAAGATGGGATGTCGTAGATACAGAAAGTTGCGGCAGTGGAATTAGGTTTTTGGCTCCTGTTCTGATCGTTTGGGGGTACGTGTGTATATATAGGAGGAAGAAGTACGTCGGAGGAGCACCGAGGGGCCCACGAGGCAGGGGGCGCACCCTAGGGGGGTGCCCCCCACCCTCGTGACCGCCTCTTTTGTTCCTTGGAGTAGGGTCCAAGTCTCCTGGATCACGTTCGGTGAGAAAATCACGTTCCCAAGTCTCCTGAAGCACAAGTGTGGTAAAAGGATAGTAACATTGTCCCTTCTCTCTTTTTCTCTTATTTTTTTATTTGGGCCTTTTCTCTCTTTTATGGCCTCTTTTTATTTGGGCTTCTTTGGCCTCTCTTTTTTATTTTTTTCATTTTATTTTTCGTCCGGAGTCTCATCCCGACTTATGGGGGAATCATAGTCTCCATCATTCTTTTCTCACTAGGACAATGCTCTAATAATGATGATCATCACACTTTTATTTTTCTTACAACTCAACAATTACAACTCGATACTTAGAACAAAATATGACTCTATGTGAATGCATCCGGCGGTGTACCAGGATATGCAATATGACAATGATGAAGTGTGTCATGATAAACAGAACGGTGGAAAGTTGCATGGCAATATATCTCGGAATGGCTATGGAAATTCCATAATAGGTAGGTATGGTGGCTGTTTTGAGGAAGGTATATGGTAGGTGTATGATACCGGCGAAAAGTGTGCGGTATTAGAGAGGCTAGCAAAGGTGGAAGGGTGAGAGTGCGTATAATCCATGGACTCAACATTAGTCATAAAGAACTCATATACTTATTGCAAAAATCTAGAAGTTATCAAAGCAAAGTATTACGCGCATGCTCCTAGGGGGATAGATTGGTAGGAAAAGACCATCGCTTGTCCCTGACCGCCACTCATAAGGAAGACAATCAATAAATAAATCATGCTCTGACTTCATCACATAACGGTTCACCATACATGCATGCTACGGGAATCACAACTTTAACACAAGTATTCTTTAAATTCACAACTACTCAACTAGCATGACTTTAATATTATCACCTCCATATCTCAAAACAATTATCATGTTTCAATCTTTTCTTAGTATTCAACACACTAAAAAGAAAGTTTCACAAATCTTGAATACCAAGCATATTATTATTAAGCAAATTACCATGCTATTAAGAGACTCTCAAAATAATTTAAGTGAAGCATGAGAGATCAATAGTTTCTTTAAAACAAATCCACCACCGCGCTCTAAAAGATCTAAGTGAAGCACATAGAGCAAAATTATAACGCTCAAAAGATATAAGTGAAGCACATAGAGCAAAACTACTTAGCTCAAAAGATATAAGTGAAGCACATAGAGTATTCTATCAAATTTTAATTCATGTATGGCTCTCTCAAAAGGTGTGTACAGCAAGGATGATTGTGGCATACTAAGACACAAAGACACAAATAATACAAGAAGCTCCAAGCAAAACACATATCATGTTGGTGAATAAAAATATAGCTCCAAGTAAATTACCGATGGAAGTGGACGAAAGAGGGGATGCCTTCCGGGGCATCCCCAAGCTTTGACTTCTTCGTGTCCTTGGATTATCTTGGGGGTGCCATGGGCATCCCCAAGCTTAGGCTCTTGCCACTCCTTGTTCCATGATCCATCAAAAGAATTCACCCAAAACTTGAAAACTTCACAACACAAAACTCAAAATAGAAAACTCGTGAGCTCCGTTAGCGAAAGAAAACAAAAGACCACTTCAAGGTACTGTAATGAACTCATTCTTTATTTATATTGGTGTTAAACCTACTATATTCCAACTTCTCTATGGATTATAAACTATTTTACTAGCCATAGAATCATCAAAATAAGAAAACAACACACGAAAAACAGAATCTGTCAAAAACAGAACAGTTTGTAGTAATCTGTAGCTAGCGCAAGATCTGGAACCCCAAAAATTCTAAAATAAATTTCTGGACGTGAGGAATTTATCTATTCATCATCTTCAAAAAGAATTAACTAAATAGCACTCTTCAAATAAAAATGAAAGCAGTTCTCGTGAGCGCTAAAGTTTCTGTTTTTTACAGCAAGTTCAACAAGACTTTCCCCAAGTCTTCCCAACGGTTCTACTTGGCACAAACACTAATTAAACACAAAAAACACAACCAAAACAGAGGCTAAATAATTTATTTATTACTAATCATGAGCAAAAAGCAAGGAATAAAAATAAAATTGGGTTGCCTCCCAACAAGCGCTATCGTTTAACGCCCCTAGCTAGGCATAAAAGCGAGGATAGATCTAGGTATTGCCATCTTTGGTTTTAGAGAAAAAGAGAGCAAACTTGTTATCTATGGAATTAATCTTTCTATTTTGATAGAGGACATGTCCATTAATGGTAGAAGGAAGATTAAGAATGTTGCGGAAATTGGCATCTAGGCTAGCTTTTATCTCTTTAATAGGTTCGTTTTGGTAAGAAAGCAAGAGAGATGTGATTTCAGTTTTCTCATTAATGGGGTGCCCAAATATAGTTTTCATCCTCTCATAGGTATCTATGGATCCCCTTCAAGAAAACCCCCCTCAAAAATAGAATCTAAGACTTGTTTGAATGAAGCGGGTAGCCCAACATAAAAGCTTTTTAAGTAAACCTCAATTTGATATTGGGGTACATAGCTAGCCAGATCCTTAACAGCCTATCCCAAGCATCTTTCAAAGATTCATCAAGTAAATAATGAAAAATTCTAGAATCATCTTCATCAAAATTACTAAGGTTCTCATTGATAACTCCGGCAAGTTGTTCTATAGCATTCTGATTTATGAGTTTAGATAAGATAGCAGGATTGTCTAATGCATTAGAACTTGGGAGAGAACCCCCAACTCTTTTTGGTTCTGACATGGCGAGGGAAAAGAGGCAAATAGAGAGGGAGGAAAGAGAGAGAGAGAGGGCGAATAAAACGGCAAGGGTGAATTGGGGGGAGAGGAAAACGAGAGGCAAATGGCAAATAATGTAATGCGAGAGATAGGGATTGTGATGGGTACTTGGTATGTTGACTTTTTGCGTAGACCCCCCGGCAACGGTGCCAGAAATCCTTCTTGCTATGTCTTGAGATTGCGTTGGTTTTCCCCGAAGAGGAAGGGATGATGCAGCAGAGTAGCGTAAGTATTTCCCTCAGTTTTTTAGAACCAACGTATCAATACAGTAGGAGGCCACGCTCAAGTCCCTCGTACCTGCACAAAGCGATAGCTACTCGCAACCAACGCGATTAGGGGTTGTCAATCCCTTCACGGCCACTTACAAGAGTGAGATCTGATAGATATAATATTTTTGGTATAAAGATGCAAAGTAAAAAAGTAAAAGCAAAGTAAAAAAGCAAAGCAAGATTAAAGTGATGGAGATTGATATGATGAGAATAGACCCGGGGGCCATAGGTTTCACTAGTGTCTTCTTTCAAGAGCATAAGTATTCTACGGTGGGTGAACAAATTACTGTTGAGCAATTGACAGAATTGAGCATAGTTATGAGAATATCTAGGCATGATCATGTATATAGGCATCACGTCCGTGACAAGTAGACCGAAACGATTATGCATCTACTACTATTACTCCACTCATCGACCGCTATCCAGCATGCATCTAGAGTATTAAGTTAAAAACAGAGTAACGCCTTAAGCAAGATGACATGATGTAGAGAGATAAATTCATGCAATATGAAATAAACCCCATCTTGTTATCCTCGATGGCAACGATACAATACGTGCCTTGCTGCCCCTTCTGTCACTGGGTAAGGACACCGCAAGATCGAACCCAAAGCTAAGCACTTCTCCCATGGCAAGAACTACCAATCTAGTTGGCCAAACCAAACGGATAATTCGAAGAGACTTGCAAAGATAACCAATCATACATAAAAGAATTCAGAGAAGATTCAAATATTATTCATAGATAGACTTGATCATAAACCCACAATTCATCGGTCTCAACAAACACACCGCAAAAAGAAGATTACATTGAATAGATCTCCACAAGAGAGGGGGAGAACTTTGTATTGAGATTCAAAGAGAGAGAAGAAGCCATGTAGCTACTAACTATGGACCCGAAGGTCTAAGGTAAACTACTCACACTTCATCGGAGAGGCTAGGATGATGTAGAAGCCCTCCGTGATGACGGCCCTCTTCCGGCGGAGCTCCGGAACAGGCCCCAAGATGGGATCTCATGGATACAGAAAGTTGCGGCGGTGGAATTAGGTTTTTGGCTTCTGTTCTGATCGTTTGGAGGTACGTGTGTATATATAGGAGGAAGAAGTACGCCGGAGGAGCACCGAGGGGCCCACGAGGCAGGGGGGTGTGCCCTAGGGGGCGCACCCCCCACCCTCATGACTGCCTCTTTTGTTCCTTGGAGCAGGGTCCAAGTCTCCTGGATCACATTCGGTGAGAAAATCACGTTCCCGAAGATTTTGTTCCGTTTGGACTCCGTTTGATATTCCATTTCTTCGAAACACTGAAATAGGCAAAAAAAATAGCAATTCTGGGCTGGCCCTCCAGTTAATAGGTTAGTCCCAAAAGTAATATAAAAGTGGAAAATAAAGCCCAATATAGTCCAAAACAGTAGATAATATAGCATGGAGCAATCAAAAATTATAGATACGTTGGAGATGTATCAGCCCTCCTCCACTTATTCATGCACCCACACACTCCTTCTTCCTCCCACAAACATGAATATCCAGCTCAAACCCGAGTCCAAGCTCATTTTGCTGCCATTTTCGATCTCCTTGCTCAAAGCACCTCTCACAAAACTGCTTGGGGAGATTGTTCCTTGGTATGTGGCTCCTTCATTGGTCCAATTAGTTTTTGTTCTAGTGCTTTATTCATTGCAAATTTTTGCTGCTTAGGTGACCCTGTTCTTGAGCTTGCATGTCAAATTTATATGGTCAAAAGTAGTTTTGATGCATGATATAGGCTCTAGGCACTTGTAGGAGTAGTTGCTATCAATTTTGTTGAGTTTGGTTTACTTTTATTTTGAAGTTACTAAAATTTTCACTATTTTCAGAAAATAACGAAGAGACTTTTGAGGGGCTCATCGAGCCGAAGCTTGAAGGAGAAGGCACAGAAGCCCAAATATAATTTGCCTCACATCGCGGAGGTTCGGTCGTGTGAATGGCCTTCCGGTGATTTCTTGAGAGCAGTCGGGATTTATGAAGATTTTTATGAATTGGCTGAGAATGCAGGCCTCACCGCTTTCCTCCACGACCAACGCGACTAGCCAGTACCTTGTTTCGTTAGAGGCTATTCACGCCTACCGGAATCCTACATCAGCCACAGAGCCAGAGTCGGAACCACAAGTTGATCCTCCACGACAGTCTAATTACCATTGGGATCTAGAGATGATTGCAAACCAGTGGCAATCAGAGTCTTCTTCATCGCAGTACGACCCCAACTATTATTATGGATATCCGCCAGGCCAGCCGTGGCCATAGACCAACTTAGGCCAAAAGCCTAAGCTTGGGGGAGTATGTATTTCCCACCGACATTACATTCATGTTCACACACTCATTGCTAGATGTTGGTGCTCATACTTTTTCATTGTATCATCCATGCTAGTTTATTTCCCTTTTTATGCTTTCTTCTTGTGTGTTTAATAAACCTTAAGAAAAAAAATTAGTTGTAGCTTTTAATTAGTTTAATTTCCATGCTTGTAGCAGTAATTAAAAAGAAAACCCAAAAAGATTTCATGTTCTTCTTTTGCTTGTTGGGAGCTTTCCTGTGTAAATAGTTTTATTTCTTTTCTTTTCTTTGGGGGTCGATAGGAGAAGACCATAATTAAATTGTTGAAGTAGCTCTTATATGAATTATTATTGATCTGACAAAAGAGCCCATATTGCCTTGTCTTCTCTTGTTTATTGAATGCTTGCAGATTCCAGCTTAGTCCAATGCACGTGCACTCTTATTATTATCCACATCATTCGATCGTGCAAGTGAAAGGAAATTATGATGATATATGATGGACTGACTGAGATGGGGGAAGCTGGTATGAACTCGACCTCTCTTGTTTTTGTAAATATGATTAGTTCATCGTTCCTGATTCAGCCTATTATGAATAAACATGTTTGCAATGACAACTAGAGATCATAGTTTCTTGTGCCATGCTTGATTAGCTAGGAGCTTATAATGGTTTACCTTGCGTGCCAACATGCTATTAAAATGGTTATGATGTGGTATGATAGGGTGGTATCCTCCTCTGAATGATTTAAGTGACTTGACTTGGCACATGTTCACGCATGTAGTTGAAACAAAATCAACATAGCCTGCACGATATTTATGTTCATGGTGGATTATATCCTACTCATGCTTGCATTCGGTGTTGATTAATTTTAATGCATGTTCATGACTGTTGTCGCTCTCTAGCTGGTCACTTCCCAGTCTTTTGCTAGCCTTCACCTGCACTAAGCGGGAATACTGCTTGTGCATCCAACTCCATAAACCCCAAAGTTATTCCATATGAGTCCACCATACCTACCTATATACGGTATCTACCTGCCGTTCAAAGTAAATTTGTATGTGCCAAACTCTAAACCTTCAAATAAATATACTATTTTGTATGCTCGAATAGCTCATGTATCAACTAGGGTTGTCCGTATCTTCCATGTTAGGCGGGTTATTCTCAAGAGGAGTGGACTCAGCTCCTCACTCACGAGAAAGTGGCTGGTCACCGGGATGCCCAGTCCCATGCTTTATGCAAATCAAATCAAAATAATTGCAAACAAAACTCCCCCTGGGACTCTTGTTAGTTGGAGGCACTCGTTGTTTCGAGCAAGCCATGGATTGATGCTTGTTGGTGGAGGGGGAGTATAAACCTTACCATTCTGTTTGGGAACCGCCTATAATGTGTGTAGCATGGAAGATATTCCATCTCTTGGTTGTTATGTTGACAATGAAAGTATACCGCTCAAAATATTGTTCACCTCTATTTCAAAACCAAGCTCTGGCACCTCTACAAATCCCTGCTTCCCTCTACGAAGGGCCTATCTATTTACTTTCATGTTGAGTCATCATCTTCTTATTAAAAGCACCAGTTGGAGAGCACTATTGTCATTTGCATTCATTATTGTTACTTTACATTGAGTATGACTTGACTGGATCTCTTTTACCATGAATTACAATGTCTAGTCAGTCCTTGATCTTTAAAGGTGCTCTGCATTTATGTTTTGCGCTCAGAAAGGGCTAGCGAGATACCATCTTGTTATATCATATTATGATTGCTTTGAGAAAGTGTTGTCATCTGAGATTTATTATTATTGCTCGCTAGTTGATTATTCCATTGATATGAGTAAACTTGAGACCTAAGCGTTATTGTGAATGTGGTTAGTCATAACCTTTGTTGAAAACTTGAATGCTGGCTTTACATATTTACAACAACAAGAGCAAACAGAGTTTGTAAAAGTTTTTCTTTATCACTTTCAGTTTATCAACTGAATTTCTTGAGGACAAGCAGAGGTTTAATCTTGGGGGAGTTGATACGTCTCCGTCGTATCTACTTTTCCAAACATTTTTGCCCTTGTTTTGGACTCTAACTTGCATGATTTGAATGGAACTAACCCGGACTGATGTTGTTTTCAGCAGAATTGCTATGGTGTTATTTATGTGCAGAAACAAAAGTTCTCGGAATGACCTGAAACTTCACAGAACATCTATTCAGAAATAATAAAAAATCCTTGCAAAAGATGAAGACCAGGGGGGCCACCACCTGTCCACGAGGGTGGGGGCGCGCCCCCCTACCTCGTGGGCCCCCTAGAGCTCCTCCGACCTCAACTCCAACTCTATATATTTGGTTTCGGGGAGAAAAAAATCAAAGAGAAGAAATCATCGCGTTTTATGATATGGAGCCGCTGCCAAGCCCTAAAACCTCTCCGGAGGGCTGATCTGGAGTCCGTTCAGGGCTCCGGAGAGGGGAATCCGTCGCCATCGTCATCATCAACCATCCTCCATCACTAGTTTCATGATGCTCACCGCTGTGCGTGAGTAATTCCATCGTAGGCTTGCTGGACGGTGATGGGCTGGATGAGATTTATCATGTAATCGAGTTAGTTTTTTTAGGGTTTGATCCCTAGTATCCACTATGTTCTGAGGTTGATGTTGCTATGACTTTGCTATGCTTAATGCTTGTCACTAGGGCCCGAGTGCCATGATTTCAGATCTGAACCTATTATGTTTTCATCAATATATGAGAGTTCTTGATCCTATCTTGCAAGTCTATAGTCACCTATTATGTGTTATGATCCGTTAACCCCGAAGTGACAATAATCGGGATACTTATGTTGGGGAACGTAGTAATTTCAAAAAAAATCCTACGCACACGCAAGATCATGGTGATGCATAGCAACGAGAGGGGAGAGTGTTGTCTACGTACCCTCGTAGACCGACTGCGGAAGCGTTGACACAACGTAGAGGAAGTAGTCGTACGTCTTCACGATCCAACCGATCAAGCACCGAAACTACGGCACCTCCGAGTTCGAGCACACGTTCAGCTCGATGACGATCCCCGGACTCCGATCCAGCAAAGTGTCGGGGAAGAGTTCCGTCAGCACGACGGCGTGGTGACGATCTTGATGTACTACAGCAGCAGGGCTTCGCCTAAACTCCGCTACAGTATTATCGAGGATTATGGTGGCTGGGGGCACCGCACACGGCTAAGGAATAGATCACGTGGATCAACTTGTTGTGTCTTTGGTGCTAGCCCTGCCCCTCTATTTATATGTTGAGCCCCGGGGTCGAAACTTGGAGCAAAAACCTCCTCAAAGTCGGTTTTGCCTGAAAGGCAAGAGTCCCACTCGGACTCCAGGACCAAACGCCACAATCCTTGGCGTCTGGCCCAGACGCCATGGGCCGTCTGGCCTAGGGCCAGACGCCAGGGTCTCCGGCGTTTGGCCCCCTGGCCTCCGCAAAACTCCTTTTTGCACCGACCTAAAGCCTCATGGGCTTGACCCCTTGGCCTAACCATATCATCCAATATATGAATCTTTACGTCTCGACCATTTCGAGACTCCTCGTCATGTCCCCTATCTCATCCGGGACTCCGAACTCCTTCGGTACATCAAAACATGTAAACTCATAATATAACTGTCATCGTAACCTTAAGCGTGTGGACCCTACGGGTTCGAGAACAATGTAGACATGACCGAGACACGTCTCCGGTAAATAACCAATAGCGGGACCTGGATGCCCATATTGGCTCCTACATATTCTACGAAGATCTTTATCGGTCAGACCGCATAACAACATACATTGTTCCTTTTGTCATCGGTATGTTACTTGCCCGAGATTCGATCGTCGGTATCCAATACCTAGTTCAATCTCGTTACCGGCAATTCTCTTTACTCGTTCCGTAATACATCATCTCGCAACTAACATATTAGTTACAATGCTTGCAAGGCTTATGTGATGTGCATTACCGAGAGGGCCCAGAGATACCTCTCCGACAATCGGAGTGACAAATCCTAATCTCGAAATACGCCAACCCAATATCTACCTTTGGAGACACCTGTAATGCTCCTTTATAATCACCCAGTTACGTTGTGATGTTTGGTAGCACCCAAAGTGTTCCTCCGGCAAACGGGAGTTGCATAATCTCATAGTCATAGGAACATGTATAAGTCATGAAGAAAGCAATAGCAACATACTAAACGATCAGGTGCTAAGCTAATGGAATGGGTCATGTCAATCAGATCATTCAACTAATAATGTGATCTCGTTAATCAAATAACAACTCTTTTGTCCATGGTTAGGAAACATAACCATCTTTGATTAACGAGCTAGTCAAGTAGAGGCATACTAGTGACACTCTGTTTGTCTATGTATTCACACATGTATTATGTTTCCGATTAATACAATTCTAGCATGAATAATAAACATTTATCACGATATAAGGAAATAAATAATAACTTTATTATTGCCTCTAGGGCATATTTCCTTCAGTCTCCCACTTGCACTAGATTCAATAATCTAGATCACATCACCATGTGATTAACATCGATAGTTCACATCATCATGTGATTAACACCTATAGTTCACATCGTCATGTGACCAACACCCAAAGGGTTTACTAGATTCGGTAATCTAGTTCACATCGCTATGTGATTAACACCCAAAGAGTACTAAGGTGTGATCATGTTTTGCTTGTGAGAGAATCTTAGTCAACGATCTTTCACATTCAGATCCGTTATGTATTTTGCAATTTTCTATGTCTACAATGCTCTGCACGGAGCTACTCTAGCTAATTGCTCCCACTTTCAATATGTATCTAGATCGAGACTTAGAGTCATCCAGATCCGTGTCAAAACTTGCATCGACGTAACTTTTTACGACGAACCTTTTATCACCTCCATAATCGAGAAATATTTCCTTATTCTACTAAGGATAATCTTGACTGCTGTCCAGTGATCTACTCCTAGATCACTATTGTACTCCCTTGCCAAATCAGTGCAGGGTATACAATAGATCTGGTACATAGCATGACATACTTTATAGAACCTATGGCCAAGGCATAGGGAATGACTTTCATTCTCTTTCTATCTTCTGCCGTGGTCGAGATTTGAGTCTTACTCAATTTCACACCTTGTAATACAGACAAGAACTCTTTCTTTGACTGCTCCATTTTGAACTACTTCAAAATCTTGTCAAGGTATGTATTCATTGAAAAAACTTATCAAGCGTTTTGATCTATCTCCATAGATCTTGATGCTCAATATGTAAGCAGCTTCACCGAAGTCTTTCTTTGAAAAACTCCTTTCAAACACTCCTTTATGCTTTACAGAATAATTCTACATTATTTCCGATCAATAATATGTCATTCACATATACTTATAAGAAATGATGTAGTGCTCCCACTCACTTTCTTGTAAATACAGGCTTCACCGCAAGTCTGTATAAAACTATAAGCTTTGCTCAACTCATCAAAGCATATATTCCAACTCCGAGATGCTTGCACCAGTCCACAGATGGATCGCTGGAGCTTGCACATTTTGTTAGCACCTTTCGAATTGAAAAAACCTTCTAGTTGCATCGTATACAACTCTTCTTTAATAAATTCATTAAGGAATTCAGTTTTGTTTATCCATTTGCCAGATTTCATAAAATGCGGCAATTGCTAACATGATTCGGACAGACTTAAGCATAGATACGAGTGAGAATCTCTCATCGTAGTCAACACCTTGAACTTGTCGAAAAAAAATTTGCGACAATTCTAGCTTTGTAGATAGTAACACTACTATCAGCATCCGTCTTCCTCTTGAAGATCCATTTATTCTCAATTGCTTGCCGATCATCGGGCAAGTCAACCAAAGTCCAAACTTTGTTCTCATACATGAATCATATCTCAGATTTCATGGCCTCAAGCCATTTTCCGGAATCTAGGCTCATCATCGCTTCCTCATAGTTCGCAAGTTCGTCATGGTCTAGTAACATGACTTCCAGAACAGGATTACCATACCACTCTGGTGCGGATCTCACTCTGGTTTACCTGCGAGATTCGGTAGTAACTTGATCTGAAGTTACATGATTATCATCATTAGCTTCCTCACTAATTGGTGTAGTAGTCACAGGAACAGATTTCTGTGATGAACTACTTTCCAATAAGGGAGATGGTACAATTACCTTATCAAGTTTTCTACTTTCCTCCCACTCACTTCTTTCGAGAGAAACTCCTTCTCTAGAAAGTATCCACTCTCAGCAACGAATGTCTTGCCTTCGGATCTCTGATAGAAGGTGTACCCAACAGTCTCCTTTGGGTATCCTATGAAGACATATTTCTCCGATTTGGGTTTGAGCTTATCAAGATGAAACTTTTTCATATAAGCATCACAACCCCAAACTTTAAGAAACGACAACTTTGGTTTCTTGCCAAACCACAGTTCAGATTGTGTCGTCTCAACGGACTTAGATGGTGCCCCTTTTTAACGTGAATGCAGCTGACTTTAATGCATAACCTCAAAAACGATAGTGGTAAATCGGTAAGAAACATCATAGATTTGCACTATATCTAATAAAGTACGGCTATGACGTTCGGACACACCATTACACTATGGTGTTCCAGGTGGCGTGAGTAGTGAAACTATTTCACATTATTTTAATTGAAGGCCAAACTCGTAACTCAAATATTTTACTTCTGCAATCATATCGTAGAAACCTTATTTTCTTGTCACAATGATTTTCACTTCACTCTGAAATTCTTTGAACTTTTCAAATGTTTCAGACTTATGTTTCATCAAGTAGATATACTCATATCTGCTCAAATCATCCGTGAAGATCAGAAAATAATGATACCTGTCGCGAGCCTCAATATTTATCGGACCACATACATCAGTATGTATAATTTCCAACAAATCTGTTGCTCGCTCCATTGTTCCGAAGAACAGAGTTTTAGTCATATTTCCCATGAGGGATGGTTCGCAAGCATCAACTGATTCATAATCAAGTGATTCCAAAAGCCCATCAGCATGGAGTTTCTTCATGCGCTTTACACCAATATGACCTAAACAGCAGTGCCAAAAATAAGTTGCACTATCATTATTAACTTTGCATCTTTTGGTTTCATTATTATGATCATGTGTATTACTACGATCGAGATCCAACGAACTATTTTCATTGGGTATGTAACCATATAAGGTTTCATTCATGTAAACAGAACAACAATTTATTCTCTTACTTAAATGAATAACCGTATTACAATAAACATGATCAAATCATATTCATGCTCAACGCAAACACCAAATAACACTTATTTAGGTTCAACACTAATCCCGAAATTATAGGGAGTGTGCGATGATGATCATATCAATCTTGGAACCACTTCCAACACACATCATCACTTCACCCTTAACTAGTCTCTGTTTATTCTGCAACTCCCGTTTCGAGTTACTAATCTTAGCAACTAAACTAGTATCAAATACTGAGGGTTTGCTATAAACACTAGTAAAGTACACATCAATAACATGTATATCAAATATACTTCTGTTCACTTTTCCATCCTTCTTATCCACCAATCACTTGGGGTAGTTCCGCTTCCAGTGACCAGTCCCTTTGCAGTAGAAGCACTTAGTCTCAGGCTTAGGACCAGACTTGGGCTTCTTCACTTGAGCAGCAACTTGCTTGCTGTTCTTCTTGAAGTTTCCCTTCTTCCCTCTGCCCTTTTCTTGAAACTAGTGATCTTGTCAACCATCAACACTTGATGTTTTTCTTGATTTCTACCTTCGTTGATTTCAGCATCACGAAGAGCTTGGGAGTTGTTTCCGTTATCCCTTGCATATTATAGTTCATCACGAAGTTCTACTAACTTGGTGATGGTGACAAGAGAATTCTGTCAATCACTATCTTATCTGGAAGATTAACTCCCACTTGATTCAAGCGATTGTAGTACCCAGACAATCTGAGCACATGCTCACTAGTTGAGCGATTCTCCTCCATCTTTTAGCTATAGAACTTGTTGGAGACTTCATATCTCTCAACTCGGGTATTTGCTTGAAATATTAACTTCAACTCCTGGAACATCTCATATGGTCCATGACGTTCAAAACGTCTTTGAAGTCCCGATTCTAAGCCGTTAAGCATGGTGCACTAAACTATCAAGTTGTCATCACATTGAGCTAGCCAAACGTTCATAACGTTTGAATCTGCTCCTGCAATAGGTCTGTCACCTAGCGGTGCATCAAGGACATAATTCTTCTATGCAACAATGAGGATAAACCTCAGATCACGGATCCAATCCGCATCATTGCTACTAACATCTTTCATCACAATTTTCTCTAGGAACATATCAAAATAAACATATGAAAGCAACAACGCGAGCTATTGATCTACAACATAGATATGCTAATACTACCAGGACTAAGTTCATGATAAATTAAAGTTCAATTAATCATATTACTTAAGAACTCCCACTTAGAAAGACATCCCTCTAATCTTCTAAGTGATCACGTGATCCAAATCAACTAAACCATAACCGATCATCACGTGAAATGGATTAGTCTTCAATGGTGAACATCATTATGTTGATCATATCTACTATATGATTCACGCTCGACCTTTCGGTCTCCGTGTTCCGAGGCCATATCTGCATATGCTAGGCTCGTCAAGTATAACCTGAGTATTCTGCGTGTGCAAAACTGGCTTGCACCCGTTGTAGATGGACGTAGAGCTTATCACACCCGATCATCACGTGGTGTCTGGGCACGACGAACTTTGGCAACGGTGCATACTCAGGGAGAACACTTCTTGATAATTTTAGTGAGAGATCATCTTATAATCCTACCGTCAATCAAAGCAAGATAAGATGCATAAAAGATAAACATCACATGCAATCAATATAAGTGATATGATATGGCCATCATCATCTTGTGCTTATGATCTCCATCTTCGAAGCACCGTCGTGATCACCATCATCACCGGCGCGACACCTTGATCTCCATCGTAGCATCGTTGTCGTCTCGCCAATCTTATGCTTCCACGACTATCGCTACCGCTTAGTGATAAAGTAAAGCATTACATCGTGATTGCATTGCATACAATAAAGCGACAACCATATGGCTCCTGCCAGTTGCCGATAACTCGGTTACAAAAGATGATCATCTCATACAATAAAATTTAGCATCATGTCTTGACCATATCACATCACAACATGCCCTGCAAAAACAAGTTAGACGTCCTCTACTTTGTTGTTGCAAGTTTTACGTGGCTGCTACGGGCTTAAGCAAGAACCAATCTCACCTACGCATCAAAACCACAACGATAGTTTGTCAAATAGACTCCGTTTTAACCTTCGCAAGGACCGGGCGTAGCCACACTTGGTTCAACTAAAGTTGGAGAGACTGTCGCCCTCAAGCCACCTATGTGCAAAGCACCTCGGGGGAACCAGTCTCGCGTAAGCGTACGCGTAATGTTGGTCCGGGTCGTCTCGTCCAACAATGCCGCCGAACCAAAGTATGACATGCTGGTAGGCAGTATGACTTATATCGCCCACAACTCACTTGTGTTCTACTCGTGCATATAACATCAACATAAATAACCTAGGCTCGGATGCCACTGTTGGGGAACGTAGTAATTTCAAAAAAATTCCTACGCACATGCAAGATCATGGTGATGCATAGCAACGAGAGGGGAGAGTGTTGTCTACGTACCCTCGTAGACCGACTGCGGAAGCGTTGACACAACGTAGAGGAAGTAGTCGTACGTCTTCACGATCCAACCGATCAAGCACCGAAACTACGACACCTCCGAGTTCGAGCACACGTTCAGCTCGATGACGATCCCCGGACTCCGATCCAGCAAAGTGTCGGGGAAGAGTTCCGTCAGCACGACGGCGTGGTGACGATCTTGATGTACTACAGCAGCAGGGCTTCGCCTAAACTCCGCTACAGTATTATCGAGGATTATGGTGGCTGCGGGCACCGCACACGGCTAAGGAATAGATCACGTGGATCAACTTGTTGTGTCTTTGGTGCTAGCCCTGCCCCTCTATTTATATGTTGAGCCCTGGGGTCGAAACTTGGAGCAAAAACCTCCTCAAAGTCGGTTTTGCCCGAAAGGCAAGAGTCCCACTCGGACTCCAGGACCAAACGCCACAATCCTTGGCGTCTGGCCCAGACGCCATGGGCCTCGGCGTCTGGCCCAGGGCCAGACGCCAGGGTCTCCGGCGTTTGGCCCCCTAGCCTCCGCAAAACTCCTTTTTGCACCGACCGAAAGCCTCATGGGCTTGACCCCTTGGCCTAACCATATCATCCAATATATGAATCTTTACGTCTCGACCATTTCGAGACTCCTCGTCATGTCCCCGATCTCATCCGGGACTCCGAACTCCTTTGGTACATCAAAACATGTAAACTCATAATATAACTGTCATCGTAACCTTAAGCGTGCGGACCCTACAGGTTCGAGAACAATGTAGACATGACCGAGACACGTCTCCAGTCAATAACCAATAGCAGGACCTGGATGCCCATATTGGCTCCTACATATTCTACGAAGATCTTTATCGGTCAGACCGCATAACAACATACATTGTTCCTTTTGTCATCGGTATGTTACTTGCCCGAGATTCGATCGTCGGTATCCAATACCTAGTTCAATCTCGTTACCGGCAAGTCTCTTTACTCGTTCCGTAATACATCATCTCACAACTAACATATTAGTTACAATGCTTGCAAGGCTTATGTGATGTGCACTACCGAGAGGGCCCAGAGATGCCTCTCCGACAATCGGAGTGACAAATCCTAATCTCGAAATACGCCAACCCAACATCTACCTTTGGAGACACCTGTAATGCTCCTTTATAATCACCCAGTTACGTTGTGACGTTTGGTAGCACCCAAAGTGTTCCTCCGGCAAACGGGAGTTGCATAATCTCATAGTCATAGGAACATGTATAAGTCATGAAGAAAGCAATAGCAACATACTAAACGATCAGGTGCTAAGCTAATGGAATGGGTCATGTCAATCAGATCATTCAACTAATGATGTGATCTCGTTAATCAAATAACAACTCTTTTGTCCATGGTTAGGAAACATAACCATCTTTGATTAACGAGCTAGTCAAGTAGAGGCATACTAGTGACACTCTGTTTGTCTATGTATTCACACATGTATTATGTTTCCGATTAATACAATTCTAGCATGAATAATAAACATTTATCATGATATAAGGAAATAAATAATAACTTTATTATTGCCTCTAGGGCATATTTCCTTCAACTTACCGGTGATGACCGTAGTTTGAGGAGTTCATGTATTCACTATGTGTTAATGCTTTGGTCCGGTACTCTATTAAAAGGAGGCCTTAATATCCCTTAGTTTCCACTAGGACCCCGTTGCCACGGGAGGGTAGGACAAAAGATGTCATGCAAGTTCTTTTCCATAAGCACGTATGACTATATTCGGAATACATGCCTACATTACATTGATGAATTGGAGCTAGTTCCGTGTCACCCTATGTTATGATTGTTACATGATGAACCGCATCCAGCATAATTCTCCATCACCGATCCATTGCCTACGAGCTTCCATATATTGTTCTTTTCTTATTTACTTTTCCGTTGCTATTGCTATCATCACTACAAAACACCAAAAACATTACTTTTGCTATCATTACCTTTTGCTATCATTACCACTACTATCATATTACTTTGCTACTAAACACTTTGCTGCAGATATTAAGTTTCCAGGTGTGGTTGAATTGACAACTCAGCTGCTAATACTTGAGAATATTCTTTTGCTCCCCTTTTGTCAAATCAATAAATTTGGGTTGAATACTCTACCCTCGAAAACTGTTGCGATCCCCTATACTTGTGGGTTATCAACTTCGTCCAGGATGACGAGCTAGTTGTTCTCCGTTGTCAGCATATCTACCATGCCCCCCGCTTATGCCACCAACTCCAAGGGTGCTACAAGTTGTGTGGCCTGTGCAAGGGCAGTATGGTGTAGGCATGTGTGCCTGTAGCTATATGTGATGTCCAGTTTTGTGTCATATGTTCGAGACGCCATGCATTGTTTATACACATATGTATGGAGTTGGTTATCCGGTGATTTGGTGGTTTATCTCTCTCCCCCCAATTTATGGTCAAAGGAGTGTAACAGAGGTCAAACAGGCAACATAAAGATCAACGGCAGAGTTACATCACTACTGTAGGATGCTGCTAACGCGACACTACGATCAGTGACCCTTTGACGAAACTGTGTGCGATGCAACAATTTCAAATGGTGGTGTAAAAGAACTGTCAAAAAAGGTGCAAAACGTTTGCTATGGCGGAGCCTTCAAACACGGTCCAGATTTTAGTTGTGTGTGCGATGCAGGGCATACGTTTTAGTTCAATGAACTATTTGCAATGAGGCGGAACAAAAGAAATGGGCAGCTAGATGAAGGCGTGTGCGATATACAGCATACGGTTCAGTCGGATGAACTATTTGCAATGAGGAGGAACAATAGAAACGGACAGCTAGATAAAGGTGTGTGCGATTGAGGGCATACGCTTAAGAAGGATTAACTGTTTGCGATTAGGCAACAGAACAGAAACGGGTCAGCCAGATCAAAGTGTCTGCGATTGATGGCATACACGTCACACGGATGAACTATTTGCGATTAGCCACAACAAACAGAAATAGTTAGATAGATCAACGTGTGCGCGCTAGACGGGCACACACATTCTCATTGAAATAAGCGTGCGCGGTGGTAATAACGAGCGTGCACAGTTGTTGGAACAAGACGTGTGCTGACATTGCCTATTGCGGTGCACCCTTTGGTGCAAAAGCCACGTACGCGTGCGAGAAGGCGTGCCCACGTTACGCCTTCTGGGAATAATGCCGCACTTATAACCATCAATAAATTTTGAGCCTGCATCCCATCATATTCCGAATTACAAACCTGTTCACACTGATCAAAACCTAAACGGTTTCCCACTTAGGAGCAAATTAGTACTCGGTTATAAATACTACTACTCCAAGATGACTGCACATTCCTCCTCAACTCCTCATCCACAAAAACAAACAAGTCATTCATCATCGTTCCCTTGCGTCTGCGATGGCCAACGTGAGTTCTGAGTCGAGAGATTGCCACCAGGGAGATGCGAGCATGGAAGCGGAAGCACGAGAGATGTCCCGCCTCGCCGTGAACGAAGCCGGCATGTCCCGCCGCGCGGCCGTAGCAGCACAGAGGTCCCGCCGCGTCGCCGAAGCAGCACGGAGGTCCCTTCGCGTCGTCGATGCAGAGCGGAAGAGATGTCCCGCCGCACCGTGAATGCAGCAGAGATGTCCTCCCGTGCCACGGCGGCCTGGGAAAATGTCTCGTAGGCAAGCGAGGACTCTTACAGGTGCATGCGTGCGACCGTCCATAGCCAGATGGACCAGATCTCTGGCTAGGCGAGGTTGCAGGACGACACGAAAGCCTCTTTTGAATAGGCTACCGGCATCATCCAGCAACTAAATGAGAGAAATGTGAAGCTCCTGGCCGAGTGCGACCTGCTGAGGGCAAAGATCGTCGGAAGTGTGGAGCAACAGGAGGAGACCACTGCCTTGTTGAAGAGGACTAGCGTCATCATCGAGAAACTTATGGACGAGAATGCCATGCTGCGCATCGAGCTCAGAAGGCTGGTGGAGGAATCCGTGGATGCTCTCAAGCAGCATCTTGAGGACAAGAAAGAGCTCATCGCCGCTCGCTGCAGAGACTAGTTCCCGCGGCCTGCAGCAACGCATCAAGAAAGTAGAGAACAGCGAGCCAGATCGTTGTCTTCCTTCTTCTTTTGCCCTTGTGTATTTCGGGCGTTGCCGCATGTGGTTTTTTTAATTATGTTCCTAAATATGTAAGACAATTATTATCCACTGTCATCGTCCTTATATTCACCATGCTTGCTATAAGTCGCAGTCGATGCTATATAGGTCCGTCGGATCTTACATCAAGATCCATGCAAAACTTTCTTTTCAGATTTTCATTTTTCTCTCTTAAATCTCAGTCTAGTGAGACATATAGCCACATCGTAGAACAGGGGCTCGGGCGCCATTAATGGAGACGTTGGGAGGGAGGTGCGCGGTGGGTAGAGGTCAAAGGGCTCTCCTCCTGATGAGAACACGCAGGGGTTTGATCGCACGCCTCCCGTACTCAAATAGCTACCCTGCACGACACCTCCTAGCCAATAAAAAAAGGATGTGTGGCGGCACGTAATTGGTAACTAGAACGGCCACGGTTTCAATAATACTTGTGTTTCCGATTTGTAACGTGACAGCACTTGTTCCAAAATGACTTTGATGATTGTTAATGTGTGCGCCTTCGCAAATCGGACAGAAAAATTACCACAACATGTTGGTGCCATGTCATCACACCATGCCAAGTTTCATGATTTTCAGGCATGTTTTGGATTTACAGGAATTAAAATACCAAGTTTCTCAATCTTTCCGGCCGAGCCACGACGCCCAGATATTTGAATTTCATTCCCATTTCTTGCATGGGACCTAGAAATTCACCCAAGGACACACATGTGATTTTTCAACCAACTTTGGTGCACTGGAGCATGTTGCTACCTCTTGAGCACTGCGTTGGTTTTCCCTTGAAGAGGAAAGGGTGATGCAGCAAAGTAGCGTAAGTATTTCCCTCAGTTTTTGAGAACCAAGGTATCAATATAGTAGGAGACTACACGCAAGTCCCTCGTACCTACACAAACAAATAAGAACCTCGCAACCAATGCGGTAAAGGGGTTTTCAATCCCTTCACGGTCACTTACAAGAGTGAGATCTAATAGAGATAATAATAATAAGATAAATATTTTTGGTATTTTTATGATATAGATTGAAAGTAAAGATTGCAAAATAAAATAGTGGAAACTTATATGATAAAAGATAGACCCGGGGGCCATAGGTTTCACTAGTGGCTTCTCTCAAGATAGCATAAGTATTACGGTGAGTGAACAAATTATTGTTGAGCAATTGATAGAAAAGTGCATAATTATGAGAATATCTAGGCAAGATCATGTATATAGGCATCATGACCACGACAAGTAGACCGAAACGATTCTGCATCTTCTACTATTACTCCACACATCGACCGCTATCTAGCATGCATCTAGAGTATTAAGTTCATAAGAACAGAGTAACACATTAGGCAAGATGACATGATGTAGAGGGATAAAATCAAGAAATATGATATAAACCCCATATTTTTATCCTCGATGGAAACAATACAATACGTGCCTTGCTGCCCCTGCTGTCACTGGGAAAGGACACCGCAAGATTGAACCCAAAGCTAAGCACTTCTCCCACTGCAAGAAAGATCAATCTACTAGGCCAAACCAAACTGATAATTCGAAGAGACTTGCAAAGATAACCAATCATACATAAAAGATTTCAGAGAAGAATCAAATATTGTTCATAGATAAACTTTATCATAAACCCACAATTCATCGGGTCTCGACAAACACACCGCAAAAAGAGTTACATCAAATAGATCTCCAAGAAGATCGAGGAGAACATTGTATTGAGATCCAAAGAGAGATAAGAATCCATCTAGCTAATAACTATGGACCCGAAGGTCTGTGGTAAACTACTCACACATCATCGAAGAGGCTATGGTGTTGATGTAGAAGCCCTCCGTGATCGATTTCCCCTCCGGCAGAGCACCGAAAAAGGCCCCAAGATGGGATCTCTTGGGTACAGAAGGTTGCGGCGGTGGAAATAGGGTTTCGTGGTGCTCCTGGATGTTTTCGAGGTATATGGATATATATATAGGAGGAAGAAGTAGGTCGGTGGAGCTGCGAGGGGCCCACGAGGGTGGGGGGCGCGCCTCCCTGCCTCGTGGCCACCTCATTTCTTTCTTGACGTCTACTCCAAGTGGATCACGTTTGTTCCAAAAATAACTCTCCCGATGGTTTCATTCCGTTTGGATTCCGTTTGATATTCCTTTTCTGCGAAACACTGAAATAGGCAAAAAAACAGGAATTTGCACTGGGCCTTGGGTTAGTAGGTTAGTCCCAAAAATAATATAGAAGTGTATAAATAAGCCCATTAACATCCAAAACAGATAATATAATAGCATGGAACAATCAAAAATTATAGATACGTTGGAGACGTATCAAGCATCCCCAAGCTTAATTCCTACTCGTCCTCGAGTAGGTAAATGATAAAAACAGAATTTTTGATGTGGAATGCTACCTAGCATAATTCTCAATGTAATTTTCTTTATTGTGGCATGAATGTTTAGATCCGAAAGATTCAAGACAAAAGTTTAATATTGACATAAAAATAATAATACTTCAAGCATACTAACTAAGCAATCATGTCTTCTCAAAATAACATGGCAAAAGAAAGTTCATCCCTACAAAATCATATAGTTTGGTCATGCTCCATTTTCGTCACACAAGAATGCTCTCATCATGCACAACCCCGATGACAAGCCAAGCAATTGTTTCATACTTTAGTAATCTCAAAAAAATTCAACTTTTATGCAATACATGAGCGTGAGCCATGGATATAGCACTATGGGTGGAATAGAATATAATGATGGGGGTTATGTAGAGAAGACAAAAAGGAGAAAGTCTCACACCGACGAGGCTAATCAACGGGCTAGGGAGATGCCCATCAATTGATGTCGATGCAAGGAGTAGGGATTGCCATGCAACGGATGCACTAGAGCTATAAATGTATGAAAGCTAAACAAAAGAAACTAAGTGGGTGTGCATCCAACTTGCTTGCTCGCGAAGACCTAGGGCATTTGAGGAAGCACATTGTTGGAATATACAAGCCGAGTTCTATAATGAAAAAATCCCACTAGTATATGAAAGTGACAAAACAAGTGACTCTCTATCATAAAGATCATGGTGCTACTTTGAAGCACAAGTGTGCAAAAAGAGGATAGTAGCATTATCCCTTTTATTTCTCTTTTATTTCTTCTTTCTTTTTTTGGGCCTTTCTTTTTTTATTTGGGACAATGCTCTATTAATGATGATCATCACACTTCTATTTATTTACAACTCAATGATTACAACTCGATACTAGAACAAAATATGACTCTATATGAATGCCTCCGGCGGTGTACCATGAATGAATCAAGAGTGACATGTATGATAAATTATGCATGGTGGCTTTGCCACAAATACGATGTCAACTACATGATCATGCAAAGCAATATGACAATGATGAAGCGTGTCATAAATGAAACGGTGGAAAGTTGCATGGCAATATATCTTGGAATGGCTATGGAAATGCCATAATATGTAGGTATGGTGGCTGTTTTGAGGAAGATATAAGGAGGTTTATGTGTGACAGAGCGTATCATATCATGGGGTTTGGATGCACCGGCGAAGTTTGCACCAACTCTCAAGGTGAGAAAGGGCAATGCACGGTACCGAAGAGGCTAGCAATGATGGAAGGGTGAGAGTGTGTATAATCCATGGACTCAACATTAGTCATAAAGAACTCACATACTTATTACAAAAGCCTACAAGTCATCAAAAACCAAGCATTACGCGCATGCTCCTAGGGGGATAGATTGGTACGAAAAGTCCATCGCTCGTCCCCGACCGCCACTCATAAGGAAGACAATCAAATAACACCTCATGTTTCAAATTTGTTACACAATGGTTACCATACGTGCATGCTACGGGACTTGCAAACTTCAACACAAGTATTTCTCAAATTCACAACTACTCAACTAACACACTCTAATATCACCATCCTCATATCTCAAAACAATTATCAAGTATCAAACTTCTCATAGTATTCAATGCACTTTCTATGATAGTTTTTATTATACCCATCTTGGATGCCTATCATATTAGGACTAATTTCATAACCAAAGCAAATTACCATTTTGTTCTAAAGGACTCTCAAAATAATATAAGTGAAGTACTAGAGCAAAGTTATCTAGCTCAAAAGATATAAGTGAAGCACATACACTACAGGAATCCAGTACTTTGCCGTCTGCCATGGCGGACGGCAAAGGCAGGGACGGCTGACGGCAAAGCACCAAAGATAGGGTCGGAAAACAGGTCCTTTGCCGTCGGCTTTTTATGGCCGATGGCAAAGAGCCCTTTGTCTACAGCGGCTGACGGCAAAGAGGGGGGACGGCAAAATGTTGCACGTCCGCCAGCGTTACTCCGTTAGGCGGCTAACGGCGGCCTTTGCCGTCCGCCAGCAGACGGCAAATTTGAGCGCCTCTTTGTCGTCCGCCAGACGACGTCAGCTATACGTCAGCGCCCGCTCTTTTTTGTCGTCCGCCCGGCGGACGGCAAAGGCAAAGTCTTTGCCATCAGCTTGGCTTTGCCGTCCGCCACGGTAGGCAAATTGGCCAAATGGTCCATCCCCAGGAAGCACAGGTGGGCGCCACGTGCCCCCTTTGCCGTCTGCCACCGACGGCAAAGGGGTCTTTGCCGTCCGCCGCGGACGGCAAAGAGCCTGCACTGCCTCTTTTTTGTTCTGTTTTTCTTATATCCAACAATTATCACAACAAATATTTCACAACACATATATATCCATCACATAAATATCCAGCACATATATATCCAACATAATAAATATCCAGCACATATATATCCATCCATACATACATAGTAGGTTGCACATAGTTCCATCGATCCATACATATTACAATATGCAAAGTTTCATCATAGCAAGCGAGCAGAATACAAGAAGTGCATCAAAGGAAAAAACAGGAAAAAGCAAACAATCCATCATAGGAAGCTGGCTTCCGTGAAGTGAATGAAACCTGCAAAATGACAAATAAGAAAGTTAGAAAAAGAAGACTAGAAGAAGAATTAGACTAGAAGAAAAAGAATAGAAGAAGAAGACTAGAAGAAGAAGTATATGCCATATATTAGCTAACTTAGGTGAAATGTATCGTTTATGAGCTAACCTAGGTGAAATGGGTAGTTTATGAGCTATCCTAGGTGAAATGGATCATTTTGGAGCTAAGTTAGGTGAAATGGGTCGTTTATGAGCAAACCTAGGTGAAATGGGTCGTTTATGAGCAAACCTAGGTGAAATGAGTCGTTTATGAGCAAACCTAGGTGAAATGGGTCGTTTATGAGCTAAGTTAGGTGAAATGAGTC
>NC_041390.1:16642000-16648189 GCF_002162155.2 Triticum dicoccoides
TGTTTATGAGCTAAGTTAGGTGAAATGAGTCGTTTATGAGCAAACCTAGGTGAAATGGGTCATTTATGAGCTAACCTAGGTGAAATAGGTTGTTTATGAGCTAACCTAGGTGAAATGGGTCATTTATGAGCTAACCTAGGTCAAATGGGTCGTGTATGAGGTAACCTAGGTGAAATGGGTCGTTTATGAGCTAACCTAGGTGAAATTGATCATTTTGGAGCTAACTTAGTTGAAATGGGTCGTTTATGAGCTAACTAAGGTGAAATGCCACGTTTTTGAGCTAACTAAGGTAAAATGGATCATTTTTTAGCTAACTTAGGTGAAATGGGTCATTTTGGAGCTAACCTAGGTGAAATGGGTCATTTTGGAGCTAACCTAGGTGAAATGGGTCATTTTAAAGCTAACGTAGGTAAAATGGATCATTTAGGAGCTAATCTACGTAAAATGGGTCATTTTAGAGCTAACTTGGATAAATTGGATCACTTGTAAGCTAACTAAGGTAAAATGAGTCATTTTAGAGCTAATTTAGGTAGAATGGTTGGTTTATGAGGTCAGTAAGCTTATTAAGTCATTTCGGAGGAAAAGAAGCTAACTCTAGGTCATTATGGTAAGCATATTGGAGGAAATAAAGCTAAGTCTAGGTCTTTATGCATTTGTTAAGCAAAACACTAGAGAAACTTATCGTGATCATGGAGGTGTAGGAGCGGGCTGGCTCGCGCCGGTAGCTGGAGAAGGAGCGGGCTGGCTCGCACCGGTAGCTGGAGAAGGATCGTGCGATGCGTTTCTGGAGTTAAGCTGCACCAAAGATCATTTCCAATGTCTCATTAGCATTATGACACTCAAATGTTAAGACTAGCAAGTAATGTCCATTCAAATTAAACTCACCGTGCTCCCAGGAGCAATCACTGGCATCGACGGAGCGGTCTGACCGGACTTCTCGCACACAGACTGCACATTTGGTTTTCACAACAGAGTCATACTAGTTAGTAATGAGACTCAAATGTTAAGACTAGCAAGTAATCTGCAGAAGAAACTTACCACAAGGAGCTCGTACATGTCCCTTGCCTGCATGTCATTGTGTGCCCTCTCCTGCTCCAACATCTTTGTCGTCTTCTCCTCCAACTCCCGCTGCCTCTCCGCCGCCTCCACCAGAAGTTTCTCCGTTCTATCTCTCTCACTCTGTATAGCAGCCTGCAACACCACTCACATGACCATTTGTAATCATTGATGGAAGCGCACACAATGTAATGGAGAAAGATAGCTGAGTACGTATAACTAACCTTGAAGGCGAGTTGGACTGGCCGTTCACAAGGCCTTATCTCAGGAGCGGAGCTCGATTGGCGCGCCTTGATCTCCGGGAGAGTGCTAGGACAACGGATAAGTCCATCTCCCATGGCTATGGAGCCATGGGACCTCCCGCCACCAGATATCATCAGCGGCTCTGTATCAATGGGACCCTGGCTCGGGTTAAAGTCCTCCCCTTTCCTCGCCTTCCCCTGATCTCTATATTGCACGAGCTTGTCGTGGGCGGAGATGTTGGTGAAGTTCTTTGGATCATCGAGGTCAGGCGCAGAGAATGCCTTGACTTCCTTGTAAGGGCTAGTGTGGGCCATGGCATACAAGTCGTACACCTCTGGCACCTTATCCGCCTTATTGTAGCGTGCCTGAAAGAGAGAAACAAAGTAAATTAGTAATTAAAGGGCTAAAGCTAGCATGATGAATGAATTGCATGAATCATGAAGCAAACCACATACCCAGTTCCGCCCGTACTAAAATAAGTTGGAGCTGCCTTGGTGGTGTGGCACACCTTCCATTTGGGCACGTTTGTCCTTGGCCTCTTTGTGGGTGGCCAGCCATTCTTTTGAGCACCACGCATTGACCAACACCTCCCAACAATCCATCCGATCCGCACACCATCTCAGAGGGGCCTAAGTTAGCAAATAGAAACTTGAGCGCTACTGCTATGAATTACTAAATGAAGGAAGTAAGTACAAGGCCTTAAGAATTACCTTCATGTACTTCTCCTTACTCAAGAACTTATCGCGGCACTCCTGCTTGGGCTTCTTGATACCACGCCCGGCGTAGTAGTCTCGAACAGCCTGCACCCGAACCTCATGCCGTAAGTTCTGAAGTAGGCGCTTGCACTCCTTGTGGATAACATGATCCGCCTCCTCCTCGTATCCCTCCTCACACCTGTAGAATGTCTGCAATCAAATGAGACAATATTGATTAGTACAATTAATAACTAGCTAGTTGAAGATTTTTAATTGTGTAAAGGAGCAATTACCCAGAACTTTCTGATCACGACGTATGCCCTCGTCTTGCACAAGACACCATCGATAATCTCACCCGGCGGGGCCGGGGCAGCCAAGTAGTGCTCCCAAGTCAATCCAACCTCTGGAAGCCGACCCTCACCAGGCAACGTGACAAACCCCGGGAAGTTTTGCCGAATCAGAACTCCAAGGATTGTTGCATTATGCACAAATTAGCGAATGAAATGAAATTGTCTAATAGAAATTACCGTTTGTTTGAACCAAGAGATGAAACCGGGATAGCCGCCTCCTTGCTTTGCGAGAAGCTCATACTCTTCGACAGAATCCTTTTGGATCTCCACTCCATACGAGAATATGGCGACGTATCGACTGTATGACATATCCAGGAATAAGAGCAGTTCAAAGGAAATAGAAGTTGTGAAACAATGTACCGAGAACTTACTCGATGTACGGCCGCACTTCTATCAGGTTGTTGAAGATATACAACGAAATGGTCCGCCATTCTTCGTTATCCAAAGATACTGGATGTAAAACACTAGCTGGTGCGAGATTCCCTTTGAATAGGCTGAGGTTGGATCCACCCTTTTTAGGCTCGTCAGCATTGTACCGAGGCTTCGGATTATGCAAATGATGATTTTTGGCTTCGTAGTGCGCTATTACGAAGTTTGCCGCCTCCTCTATGATGAATGCCTCAGCCATCGATGCTTCAGTTCTACGTTTATTTTTACATTTTTCTCGAAGCGTCTTCTGCATCCTCTCAGTTGGGTAGCACCAATGATTTTGCACGGGCCCCCCCAATCTTGCCTCGGTCGGGAGATGCAAAATCAAATGCTGCATTGGATTAAAGAAGCCCGGTGGAAATATCTTCTCTAACTTGCAGATCAACTCCGGAGCCAACTCTTCCATTTCTTCTAGCACGCCAGGCGATAGTTCTTTCGCACAAAGAACACAGAAGAAATAGCTGAGTTCTGCCAGTACTAGCCATTCATCCTTAGGGATGAAGCCACGCAACATCACCGGCATTACCCGCTCAATCCATATGTGCCAATCATGACTCTTGAGACCAAATATCTTTAGTTTATCAAGATTCGCTCCCCTCTTTAGATTCGTTGCATACCCATCGGGGAACATCAACTGCTGTTGCACCCACAAGAGAATTTCCCTCATAGCTGGCCTTCCAAGATTGAACCATGCCTTTGGCTTCGTCCAGTTCTGCTTTCCTTTCAGTTCTTTCATGTTCTGTAACGGCCTATCACATAGCGCCTCCAGATCGACTCTAGCCTTAGTATTATCCTTTGACTTCCCATCTATGTCGAACAATATACCAAAAAGTGCCTCGGCGATATTCTTCTCAGTGTGCATCACGTCGATGTTGTGTGGGCAAAGGAGGTCTTTGAAGTAAGGCAGATCCCATAAGCATGTTTTGTGAGTCCACGCGTGCTTAGTATTATACCCCTTGAAGTACCCTGGACGTTGTGGATCTGGCTCGAGAGCGTTTAACTGATCCAGGGTCTGTTGGCCTGTCAATGCAGGTGGTGCAGAGTTTTTGACAACTCTACCCCTGATGAAGTTCTTCTTGTCTTTCCTGAACTTATGGCGAGGATCCAGGAACTGTCTATGCATGTCGAAGCAAGAAAACTTGCGACCGGCCTGAAGCCAACGAAACTCAAGAGCTCCCTTGCATGTGGGGCACGGGAACCTTCCATGCACACACCAGCCAACGAATAGCGCATACGCCGGCAAGTCATGCGTCGAGTACATGTACCAGACACGCATTATGAAGTTCCGTTTGCTAAAGGCGTCGTATGTCTTGAACCCATTATCTCAGGCTTCTTGCAATTCGTCCTTAAGCGGCTGCATGTACACATTCATGTTTTTCCCCGGATAGTTGGGTCCTAGAATTATCAACGTCAGGAAAATGTTCTTTCTTTGCATAATCTGTCCGGGGGGTAGATTGAGTGGAAAGACAAATACGGGCCAACAACTGTATTGGGCTGCCGTCATACCAAACACACTGATCCCATCTGTGCTGATGCCGACTCGAGGATGCCTCGGATCTGCCGCTTTGTCAGCATGTAATTCATCAAACTTTTTCCATGCAACACCATCCGATGTGTGTACCATCATCAGATTCCCATCTGCATCTAGTTCGGTTCTTTTGCCTGTTTTGTGCCATGTCATCTGTCTGGCTGTCTCTTCAACCATGAAAAGATGTTGAAGTCTTGGTACGATTGGCGTATACCGAAGAACACTAACGGGGATTTTGGTCTGTGTCTTCTCAACCATACCGTTGTCTACCACAATATACCTGGAAGACTTGCAAATGGGACAATAGTTCAAGTCTGCATAGTCAAGCCTAAATAAGGCACATCCTTTCTCACAGGCATGTATCTTCTCATAGGGCATCTTCAGTGCACGGAGGATTTTGTCCGACTGGTACAGGTTTGCAAGCATTACATGGCCTTTGGGTAGAAAGCGTCCAAATACTGTCATAATTGCGTCATAGCATTCTCTGCCCAAGTTGAACTGAGCCTTCAGAGCCATTACTTGTGAGATGGCATCCAACTGACAAAGCTCAGTGTGCTCGTGGAGCGGATGTTTTGAAGACTCCAACATTTCATTGAAGGCCTTTGCAGGTTCCTCCATCTCCTCGTCTGAATCCCGAGCATCATCATAGTCTTGCACCATGTTTTCCATCCCGGTACCATGCTCGTCGGTGCGACAACGATCCACCTCAGCTCGGTCACGTTGGGCAGACTCACCATGAAATGTCCACACCGTATAATCGGGCGTAAAACCACTCTTCTGCAGGTGTTTGCCCATTTCAGCCTCTGTCTTCTTTTCCCAATTGCCGCACCGGAAATAGGGACACCAGGTTTTCTTTTGGCCATTTGCAAATGCGGCTTGCACAAACCCCTTGGTTTTTGTGAACCATTCAGCGCTTCATTTGTTCTGACCAGTGTGACCGGTATACATCCACGCACGGTCACTCATCTTGACTTTTAGAGCTACTGGACACACAACAATTATATATGTAATTCCCCATGTATATATTCATCAGTTGATCTACTTTGTCAATTTTATTATGTCCATGCAACCTACACTCTAATAGGTAATGATAGGTCCTAATCCCACCCGTGTATGTGTAGATTGGGTTCATTTTCCCATGCTATGCTCCGGATCCGACGCAAAATTTCGGCAGTACCTCCCCGCTGTTCTCCTGATACACGTCTCTGCAATAAACAGAGAGGATGTGTACCCGGAGAACAACAGGGGAGGCACTGACGAAATTTATGCGTCGGATCTGGAGCAAAGCATATGGGAAAACGAACCCAATCTACACATACTCGGGCTGTCCATGGATAGCGTTGGACAATTCGAAAGAATCAAGGTTATAAATATGCAAATGCATGCATATTTATAACTATGACGCTTTCGAATGGGAGACACATATTGGTTATGCATACTGATGATTCAAGACACATATATAGCTAGCTATCAAGTTTCATCGGAATAGATCAAATAATTAATGGGGGAGGAGGACTTGTCATTTGTGCTCACCCACGAATGAAGGGGTAGAGCTCGTCAAACGCACGGCGAGGTCGTCGAACACCAAACCTCGCAGCGATGAAACAACTGCACATTTAAAACTACACGATCAACACGATTATATATGATGTTTTTCATAACAAAATCGAAAAATATATGACCTAACTAATAATTCACAAATACATGACCCCGTCGGCCTCTGGAAGGCCAAAGAACACCTTTTCGGGAGGTGTCGGGGGTCGGGGTGTCCTGTCGGTGTCGGGGTGCCGTGTCGGGGTTGGGGTGCTGTTTCGGGGTCGGGGGGTCAGGGTGTCGTGTCGATGTCGGGGTAGTGTCATGTCGGTGTCGGGGTGTTGTTTCGGGGTCG
>NC_041390.1:16649109-16664437 GCF_002162155.2 Triticum dicoccoides
GGCGGGGTGGTGGGGCGACGGGGCGGCGGCGAGTAACTGGGGAGAGAAAGAGAGAGAGAGGGGTGGGGTGGGGCGGCCGTTAATGTTAGTGGGGCCCTCCCTCTTTGCCATCCGCCCTCCTTTGTCGTCCGCCTTTTTGCTCTTTGCCGTCCGCTAGCGGACGGCAAAGAGGGGGGCGTTAGGTTTTTTTTAGCAGCTCGTTAGTGGGGCCCCTCCCTCTTTGCCGTCCGCTAGCCGACGGCAACGAACTGGCTGATGGCAAATTAGGTATTTGCCATCAGCCAGTTCTTTGCCATCTGCTTTTTGGTAGCTGATGGCAAAGAGCTTCTTTGTCGTCTGCTAGCTGACGGCAAAGAGCTGGCAGATGGCAAAGTAGCTGATTCCAGTAGTGATAGAGTATTCTAGTAAATTCCAATTCATGTGTGTCTCTCCCAAAAGGTGTGTATAGTAAGGATGATTGTGGTAAACTAAAAAGCAAAGACTCAAATCATATAAGACACTCCAAGCAAAACACATACCATGTGGTGACTAAAAATATAGCCTCAAGTAAAGTTACCGATGGAAGAAGACGAAAGAGGGGATGCCTTCCGGGGCATCCCCAAGCTTAGGCTTTTGGTTGTCTTTGAATTTTGCCTTGGGGTGCCTTGGGAATCCCCAATATTAGGCTCTTGCCACTCCTTGTTCCATAATCCATCAAATCTTTATCCAAAACTTGAAAACTTCACAACACAAAACTCAACAGAAAATCTCATGAGCTCCGTTAGTATAAGAAAACAAACCACCACTTAAGGTACTGCAATGAACTCATTCTTTATTTATATTGGTGTTAAACCTACTGTATTCCAACTTCTCTATGGTTCATACCCTCCGATATTAGCCATAGATGCATCAAATTAAGCAAACAACACACGAAAAACAGAACAGTCTGTAGTAATCTGTAGGTTTAGAATACTTTTGTAACCCCAAAAAATCTGAAATAAATTGGTGGACGTGAGGAATTTGCCTATTAATCATCTTCAAAAAGAATCAACCTAATCTCACTCTCCAGTAAAAAATGGCAGCAAATCTCGTGAGCGCTAAAGTTTCTGTTTTTACAGCAAGATCGCTAAAACTTCTCCCAAGTCTTCCCAAAGGTTCTACTTGGCACAAACACTAATTAAAAGAATAAAACCACATCTAAACAGAGGCTAGCTGAATTATTTATTACTAAACAGAACCAAAAAGCAAGAAACAAAAATAAAATTGGGTTGCCTCCCAACAAGCGCTATCGTTTAACGCCCCTAGCTAGGCATAAAAACAAGAATAGATCTAGGTATTATCATCTTTGGTATGCAATCCATAAGTGGCTCTCATAATAGATTCATAAGGTAATTTAATTTTATTTCTAGGAAAGTGTTCCGTGCCTTTCCTTAACAGAAATTGGAATATAATATTCCCTTCTTTCATATCAATAATTGCACCAATAGTTCTAAGGAAAGGTCTACCAAGAATAATGGGACATGTAGGATTGCAATCAATATCAAGAACAATGAAATCTACGGGCACATAATTCCTATTTGCAACAATAAGAACATCATTAATCATTCCCATAGGTTTCTTAATAGTGGAATCCACGAGATGCAAATTTAGAGAACAATCATCAAATTCACGAAAACCTAACACATCACACAAAGTTTTTGGAATCGTGGAAACGCTAGCACCCAAATCACATAAAGCATAGAATTCATGATCTTTAATTTTAATTTTAATTGTAGGTTCGCACTCATCATGGAGTTTTCTAGGGATAGAAACCTCTAATTCAAGCTTTTCTTCATAAGATTGCATTAAAGCATCAACGATATGTTTGGTAAAAGCTTTATTTTGACTATAAGCATGTGGAGAATTTAGCACAGATTGCAACAAGGAAATACAATCTATCAAAGAGCAATTATCATAATTAAATTCCTTTAAATCCAAAATAGTGGGTTCATTGCTATGTAAAGTTTTGATCTCTCCAATCCCACTTTTACCATTTTTTGCATCAAGATCTAATAACTCCGAATCATTGGGACGCCTTTTCACTAAAGTTGACTCATCTCCAGTCCCATCATTATTTGCATGATACTTCTATTTGCATGATACTTCTACTTGGTCTAGTCTACCAGTGTAAAAAAATTAAGGCGGGAGAAGACAGTGTACGTATGTCGTTTCGCACACGGAGGTGACACGTTCCCTCTCGGAACCACGAGCCTTCTTGAGGGAAGCTTCGGTTTGCAAGAAGCTTACACCAAAGCTTGTCCCAATTCAGCCAAAAAAATTGCCGCTGCATGTTGGTGCCATTTCATGACACCATGCCAAGTTTCATGATTTTCAGACGTGTTTTGGATTTATAGGATTAAAAACCAAGTTTCTCAATCTTTCCGGCTGAGCCACAACGACCAGATGTTTGAATTTCATTCTCATTTCTTGCATGGGACCTATAAATTCACCCAAGGACACACATGTGATTTTTCAACCAACTTTGGTGCACTGGAGCATGTGCTTGTAGTTCAAATTTGAATTATGCACATTAAATGCCCGGAAACTCAATTAATGTATAAAAAAGGCCAAACGAACCCGGAATAATTCCAAATTTAAACACGATACTTCTATTTGACCTAATATGCGTGTGTACAAAAATTAAGGCGGGAGAAGGCAGTGTATATTGTTGGGTTTCGTAGTAATTTCAAAAAAATTCCTACGCACACGCAAGATCATGGTGATGCATAGCAACGAGAGGGGAGAGTATGATCTACGTACCCTTGTAGATCGCAACGGAAGCGTTGACACAACGTAGAGGAAGTAGTCGTACGTCTTCTTCCCGATCCGACCGATCCAAGCACCGTTACTCCGGCACCTCCGAGTTCTTAGCACACGTACAGCTCGATGACGCTCCCCGGGCTCCGATCCAGCAAAGCTTCGGGGATGAGTTCCGTCAGCACGACGGCGTGATGACGATGATGATGTTCTACCGACACAGGGCTTCGCCTAAGCACTACAACGATATGATCGAGGTGGAATAAGGTGGCAGGGGGCACCGCACACGGCTAAAGAACAATCACGAGGATCAACTTGTGTTTCTTGATCTGTCTTTGGTGCTAGCCCTGCCCCTCTATTTATATCTTGAGCCCTGGGGTCGAAACTTGGAGTTAAAGCCTTCACAAAGTCGGTTTCACCCGATAGGCAAGAGTCCTTCTCGGACTCCAGGGCCAGACGCCAGGGATCCCGGCGTCTGGACCCAGACGCCAGGGACCCTGGCGTCTGGCCCCTGGACTCCGAAAAACTTCCTTTTGCGCTTTCCAAAAACCTTGTGGGCTTTCCCCTTTGGCCCAAATAAAATGTTCTCGTACCCAAACATTTCGGGAAACATCCGGAACCCCTTCCGGTGATTTCCGGAACCCTTCCGGTGACCAAACACTATTATCATATATATCAAACTTTATCTCCGGACCATTCCGGAGTTCCTCGTCATGTCCGTGATCTCATCTCGGACTCCGAACAACATTCGGTACATCAAAATGCATAAAACTCATAACAACTGTCATCGTAACTTTAAGCGTGCCGACCCTACGGTTCGAGAACAATGTAGACATGACCAAGACACGTCTCCGGTCAATAACCAATAGCGGGATCTGGATGCCCATATTGGCTCCTACATATTCTACGAAGATCTTTATCGGTCAGACCGCATAACAACATACGTTGTTCCCTTTGTCATCGGTATGTTACTTGCCCGAGATTCGATCGTCGGTATCCAATACCTAGTTCAATCTCGTTACTGGCAAGTCTCTTTACTCGTTCCGTAATACATCATCTCACAACTAACATATTACTTGTAATGCTTGCAAGGCTTATGTGATGTGCATTACCGAGAGGGCCCAGAGATACCTCTCCGACAATCGGAATGACAAATCCTAATCTCAAAATACGCCAACCCAACATCTCCCTTTGGAGACACCTGTAATGCTCCTTTATAATCACCCAGTTACGTTGTGACGTTTGGTAGCACCCAAAGTGTTCCTCCGGCAAACGGGAGTTGCATAATCTCATAGTCATAGGAACATGTATAAGTCATGAAGAAAGCAATAGCAACATACTAAACGATCGGGTGCTAAGCTAATGGAATGGGTCATGTCAATCAGATCATTCAACTAATGATGTGACCTCGTTAATCAAATAACAACACTTTGTTCATGGTTAGGAAACATAACCATCTTTGATTAACGAGCTAGTCAAGTAGAGGCATACTAGTGACACTCTGGTTGTCTATGTATTCACACATGTATTATGTTTCCGGTTAATACAATTCTAGCATGAATAATAAACATTCATCATGAAATAAGGAAATAAATAATAACTTTATTATTGCCTCTAGGGCATATTTCCTTCAGTCTCCCACTTGCACTAGAGTCAATAATCTAGATCACATCACCATGTGATTAACATCGATAGTTCACATCATCATGTGATTAACACCCATAGTTCACATCGTCATGTGACCAACACCCAAAGGGTTTACTAGATTCGGTAATCTAGTTCACATCGCTATGTGATTAACACCCAAAGAGTACTAAGGTGTGATCATGTTTTGCTTGTGAGAGAATCTTAGTCAACGGGTCTGCCAAATTCAGATCCGTATGTATTTTGCAAAATTCTATGTCTACAATGCTCTGCACGGAGCTACTGTAGCTAATTGCTCCCACTTTCAATATGTATCCAGATTGAGACTTAGAATCATCTGGATCAGTGTCAAAAACTTGCATCGACGTAACCGTTTACGACGAACCCTTTTGTCACGTCCATAATCGAGAAACATATCCTTATTTTACTAAGGATAATTCTGACCGCTGTCCAGTGATCTACTCCTAGATCACTATTGTACTCCCTTGCCAAATCAGTGCAGGGTATACAATAGATCTGGTATACAGCATGACATACTTTATAGAACCTATGGCCAAGGCATAGGGAATGACTTTCATTCTCTTTCTATCTTCTGCCGTGGTCGGGCTTTGAGTCTTACTCAACTTCACACCTTGTAATACAGGCAAGAACTCTTTCTTTGACCGCTCCATTTTGAACTACTTCAAAATCTTGTCAAGGTATGTACTCATTGAAAAAACTTATCAAACGTCTTGATCTATCTCTATAGATCTTGAAGCTCAATATGTAAGCAGCTTCACCGAAGTCTTTCTTTGAAAAATTCCTTTCAAACACTCCTTTATGCTTTACAGAATAATTCTACATTATTTCCGATCAACAATATGTCAATCACATATACTTATCAGAAATGTTGTAGTGCTCCCACTCACTTTTCTTGTAAATACAGGCTTCACCGCAAGTCTGTATAAAACTATATGCTTTGATCAACTCATCAAAGCGTATATTCCAACTCCGAGATGCTTGCACCAGTCCATAGATGGATCGCCGGAGCTTGCACATTTTGTTAGCACCTTTCTGATTTGACAAAACCTTCTAGTTGCATCGTATACAACTCTTCTTTATTAAATCCATTAAGAAATTCAGTTTTGTTTATCCATTTGCCAGATTTCATAAAATGCGGCAATTGCTAACATGATTCGGACAGACTTTAAGCATAGATACGAGTGAGAATCTCTCATCGTAGTCAACACCTTGAACTTGTCGAAAACCTTTTTGCGACAATTCTAGCTTTGTAGATAGTAACACTACTATCAGCGTATGTCTTCCTCTTGAAGATCCATTTATTTTCTATGGCTTGCCGATCATCGGGCAAATCCATCAAAGTCCATACTTTGTTCTCATACATGGATCATATCTCAGATTTCATGGCCTCAAACCATTTTGCGGAATCTGGGCTCATCATCGCTTCCTCATAGTTCGCAAGTTTGTCATGGTCTAGTAACATGACTTCCAGAATAGGATTACTGTACCACTCAGGTGCGTATCTCACTCTGGTTTACCTATGAGATTCGGTAGTAACTTGATCTGAAGTTTCATGATCATCATCATTAGCTTCCTCACTAATTGGTGTAGGAGTCACATGAACAAATTTCTGTGATGAACTACTTTCCAATAAAGGAGAAGGTACAATTACCTTATCAAGTTTTCTACTTTCCTCCCACTCACTTCTTTCAAGAGAAACTCCTTCTCCAGAAAGTTTCCAAATTTAGCAAAAAATCTTGCCTTCGGATCTGTGATAGAAGGTGTACCCAACAGTAACTTTTGGGTATCCTATGAAGACACATTTCTCCGATTTGGGTTCGAGCTTATCAGGTTGAAGCTTTTTCACATAAGCATCGCAGCCCCAAACTTTCAGAAACGACAACTTTGGTTTCTTGCCAAACCATAGTTCATAAGGCGTCGTCTCAACGGATTTTGATGGTGCCCTATTTAACGTGAATGCAGCTGTCTCTAATGCATAACCCCAAAACGATAGTGGTAGATCGGTAAGATACATCATAGATTGCACTATATCCAATAAAGTACGGTTATGACGTTCGGACACACCATTACATTGTGGTGTTCCAGGTGGCATGAGTAGTGAAACTATTTCACATTGTTTTTAACTGAAGGCCAAACTCGTAACTCAAATACTCTTCTCTACGATCAGATCGTAGAAACTTTATTTTCTTGTTACGATGATTTTTCACTTCACTCTGAAATTCTTTGAACTTTTCAAATGTTTCAGACTTATGTTTCATCAAGTAGATATACTCATATCTGCTCAAATCATCTGTGAAGATCAGAAAATAATGATACTTGTCGCGAGCCTCAATATTCATCGGACCACATACATCAGTATGTATGATATCCAACAAATCTTGTTGCTCGCTCCATTGTTCCGAAGAACAGAGTCTTGGTCATCTTTCCCATGAGGCATGGTTCGCAAGCATCAACTGATTCATAATCAAGTGATTCCAAAAGCCCATCAGCATGGAGTTTCTTCATGCGCTTTACACCAATATGACCTAAACGGCAGTGCTACAAATAAGTTGCACTATCATTATTAACTTTGCATCTTTTGGTTTCAATATTATGATTATGTGTATCACTACGATCGAGATCCAACGAACTATTTTCATTGGGTGTGTAACCATATAAGGTTTTATTCATATAAACAGAACAACAATTTATTCTCTTTAAATGAATAACTGTATTACAATAAACATGATCAAATCATATTCATGCTCAACGCAAACATCAAATAACACTTATTTAGGTTCAACACTAATCTCGAAATTATAGGGAGTGTGCGATGATGATCATATCAATCTTGGAACCACTTCCAACACACATCGTCACTTCACCCTTAACTAGTCTCTGTTTATTCTGCAACTCCCGTTTCGAGTTACTAATCTTAGCAACTGAACTAGTATCAAATACTGAGGGTTTGCTATAAACACTAGTAAAGTACACATCAATAACATGTATATCAAATATACTTATGTTCACTTTGCCATCCTTCTTATCCGCCAATCACTTGGGGTAGTTCCGCTTCCAGTGACCAGTCCCTTTGCAGTAGAAGCACTTAGTCTCAGGCTTAGGACCAGACTTGGGCTTCTTCACTTGAGCAGCAACTTGCTTGTCGTTCTTCTTGAAGTTCCCCTTCTTCCCTATGCCCTTTTCTTGAAACTAGTGATCTTGTCAACCATCAACACTTGATGTTTTCCTTGATTTCTACCTTCGTTGATTTCAGCATCACGAAGAGCTTGGGAGTTGTTTCCGTTATCCCTTGCATATTATAGTTCATCACGAAGTTCTACTAACTTGGTGATGGTGACTAGAGAATTCTGTCAATCACTATCTTATCTGGAAGATTAACTCCCACTTGATTCAAGCGATTGTAGTACCCAGACAATCTGGGCACATGCTCACTAGTTGAGCGATTCTCCTCCATCTTTTAGCTATAGAACTTGTTAGAGACTTCATATCTCTCAACTCGGGTATTTGCTTGAAATATTAACTTCAACTCCTGGAACATCTCATATGGTCCATGACGTTCAAAACGTCTTTGAAGTCCCGATTCTAAGCCATTAAGCATGGTGCACTAAACTATCAAGTAGTCATCATATTGAGCTAGCCAAACGTTCATAACATCTGCATCTGCTCCTGCAACAGGTCCGTCACCTAGCGGTGCATCAAGGACATAATTCTTCTGTGCAACAATGAGGATAAACCTCAGATCACGGATCCAATCCGCATCATTGCTACTAACATCTTTCAACACAATTTTCTCTAGGAACATATCAAAATAAACATATGAAAGCAACAACACGAGTTATTGATCTACAACATAGATATGCTAATACTACCAGGACTAAGTTCATGATAAATTTAAGTTCAATTAATCATATTACTTAAGAACCCCACTTAGATAGACATCCCTCTAATCTTCTAAGTGATCACGTGATCCAAATCAACTAAACCATGTCCGATCATCACGTGAGATGGAGTAGTTTCATTGGTGAACATCATTATGTTGATCATATCTACTATATGATTCACGCTCGACCTTTCGGTCTCCGTGTTCCGAGGCCATATATGTATATGCTTGGCTCGTCAAGTATAACCTGAGTATTCCGCGTGTGCAACTGTTTTGCACCCGTTGTATTTGAACGTAGAACCTATCACACCCGATCATCATGTGGTGTCTCAGCACGAAGAACTTTCGCAACGGTGCATACTCAGGGAGAACACTTCTTGATAATTTAGTGAGAGATCATCTTATAATGCTACCGTCAATCAAAGCAAGATAAGATGCATAAAAGATAAACATCACATGCAATCAATATAAGTGATATGATATGGCCATCATCATCTTGTGCCTGTGATCTCCATCTCCGAAGCACCGTCGTGATCACCATCGTCACCGGCGTGACACCTTGATCTCCATCATAGCATCGTTGTCGTCTCGCCAAGCTCGTGCTTCTACGACTATCGCTACCGCTTAGTGATAAAATTAAAGCATTACATCGCGATTGCATTGCATACAATAAAATGACAACCATAAGGCTCCTGCCAGTTGCCGATAACTCGGTTACAAAACATGATCATCTCATACAATAAAATTCAGCATCATGTCTTGACCATATCACATCACAACATGCCCTGCAAAAACAAGTTAGACGTCCTCTACTTTGTTGTTGCAAGTTTTACGTGGCTGCTACGGGCTTAAGCAAGAACCAATCTCACCTACGCATCAAAACCACAACGATAGTTTGTCAAATATACTCCGTTTTAACCTTCGCAAGGACCGGGCGTAGTAACACTTGGTTCAACTAAAGTTGGAGAGACAGTCGCCCGCAAGCCACCTATGTGCAAAGCACGTCGGGGGAACCGGTCTCGCGTAAGCGTACGCGTAATGTTGGCCCGGGTCGTCTCGTCCAACAATGCCGCCGAACCAAAGTATGACATGCTGGTAGGCAGTATGACTTATATCGCCCACAACTCACTTGTGTTCTACTCGTGCATATAACATCAAAATAAATAACCTAGGCTCGGATGCCACTGTTGGGTTTCGTAGTAATTTCAAAAAAATTCCTACGCACACGCAAGATCATGGTGATGCATAGCAACGAGAGGGGAGAGTATGATCTACGTACCCTTGTAGATCGCAACGGAAGCGTTGACACAACGTAGAGGAAGTAGTCGTACGTCTTCTTCCCGATCCGACCGATCTAAGCACCGTTACTCCGGCACCTCCGAGTTCTTAGCACACGTACAGCTCGATGACGCTCCCCGGGCTCCGATCCAGCAAAGCTTCGGGGATGAGTTCCGTCAGCACGACGGTGTGATGACGATGATGATGTTCTACCGACGCAGGGCTTCTCCTAAGCACTACAACGATATGATCGAGGTGGAATAAGTTGGCAGGCGGCACCGCACACGGCTAAAGAACGATCACGAGGATCAACTTGTGTTTCTTGATCTGTCTTTGGTGCTAGCCCTGACCCTCTATTTATATCTTGAGACCTGGGGTCGAAACTTGGAGTTAAAGCCTTCACAAAGTCAGTTTCACCCGATAGGCAAGAGTCCTTCTCGGACTCCAGGGCCAGACACCCTTGCGGAGTCCAGGGGCCAGACGCCAGGGATCCCGGCGTCTGGACCCAGACGCCAGGGACCCTGGCGTCTGGCCCCTGGACTCCGCAAAACTTCCTTTTGCGCTTTCCAAAAACCTTGTGGGCTTTCCCCTTTGGCCCAAATAAAGTGTTCTCGTACCCAAACATTTCGGGAAACATCCGGAACCCCTTCCGGTGATTTCCGGAACCCTTCCGGTGACCAAACACTATTATCATATATATCAAACTTTATCTCCGGACCATTCTGGAGTTCCTCGTCATGTCCGTGATCTCATCTCGGACTCCGAACAACATTCGGTACATCAAAATGCATAAAACTCATAACAACTGTCATCGTAACTTTAAGCGTGCGGACCCTACGGTTCGAGAACAATGTAGACATGACCGAGACACGTCTCCGGTCAATAACCAATAGCGGGACCTGGATGCCCATATTGGCTCCTACATATTCTACGAAGATCTTTATCGGTCAGACCGCATAACAACATACGTTGTTCCCTTTGTCATCGGTATGTTACTTGCCCAAGATTCGATCGTTGGTATCCAATACCTAGTTCAATCTCGTTACCGGCAAGTCTCTTTACTCGTTCCGTAATACATCATCTCACAACTAACATATTAGTTGTAATGCTTGCAAGGCTTATGTGATGTGCATTACCGAGAGGGCCCAGAGATACCTCTCCGACAATCGGAGTGACAAATCCTAATCTCGAAATACGCCAACCCAACATCTCCCTTTGGAGACACCTGTAATGCTCCTTTATAATCACCCAGTTACGTTGTGACGTTTGGTAGCACCCAAAGTGTTGCTCCGGCAAACGGGAGTTGCATAATCTCATAGTCATAGGAACATGTATAAGTCATGAAGAAAGCAATAGCAACATACTAAACGATCGGGTGCTAAGCTAATGGAATGGGTCATGTCAATCAGATCATTCAACTAATGATGTGACCTCGTTAATCAAATAACAACACTTTGTTCATGGTTAGGAAACATAACCATCTTTGATTAACGAGCTAGTCAAGTAGAGGCATACTAGTGACACTCTGGTTGTCTATGTATTCACACATGTATTATGTTTCCGGTTAATACAATTCTAGCATGAATAATAAACATTCATCATGAAATAAGGAAATAAATAATAACTTTATTATTGCCTCTAGGGCATATTTCCTTCATATATATGTATGTCGTTCCGCACACGGAGGTGACATGTTCCCTCTCGGAACTACCAGCCTTCTTGAGGGAAGCTCATGTTTGCAATAAGATTACACCAAGGCCCCGTTCGGATCCTCTCCTGCTCCCAGCTTCTAGTCTCAGCGCGTGGAGCCGTCCCGAACACGGCAGCTCCAAGAATCTGGCTTCGCGGAGCAAATGACCCTGCCGGTGCAAAAACAAGAAGCTAGTCCAACCCAGCTCCCAGCTTCCAGCTCAAAATGAGAAGTTGGAGTTCGTTGAAATTACATGAGTATGCCACCGCTAAGTTGCGTACCGGTTCGATCTATTTCCTCCCGAGCTCCTGTACGAGCCAGCGAGTAGACGTGGACGCTTCCACACCTTCCACTTCGAACTAGGCCGGCAGCCCATGTCACCATCTGCGATCCCTAACAGCCCATGTCCCTGTAGCCCAGCGCCAGCCCATGCAACAAAGGGAGAAGCTGGTCACGGCCTCCCGAACGCACGCAGCATCTCACAGGAAGCTGGAAGCTGGCGTTGGAAGCTGGAGACGTGGATTTCCTGAATCTAGAGGACTTCCGAACGGGACCCAAAGCTTGTCCCAATTCGACCAAAAAATTACCACAGCATGTTGGTGCCATGTCATCACACCATGCCAAGTTTCATGATTTTCAGGCGTGTTTTGAATTTATAGGAATTAAAAAACCAAGTTTCTCGATCTTTCCGGCCGAGCCACGACGCACAGATGTTTGAATTTCATTCTCATTTCTTGCATGGGACCTAGAAATTCACCCAAGGACACACGTGTGATTTTTCAACCAATTTTGGTGCACCGGAGCATGTGCTTGTAGTTCAAATTTGAATTATGCACATTAAATTTCCAGAAACTCAATTAATGTATAAAAAAGGCCAAACGAACCCAGAATAATTCCAAACTTTAGCACAATACTTCTATTTGGTCTAATCTGTCTGTGTAAAAAAGTAAGGCGGGAGAAGGCGGTGTACCTATGTCGTTTCGCACATGGAGGTGACACGTTCCATCTCGGAACCACAAGCCTTCTTGAGGGAAGCTCTGGTTTGCAAGAAGGTTACACCAAAGCTTGTCTCATTTGGGCCAAAAATTACCGCAGCATGTTGGTGCCATGTCATGACATCATGCCAAGTTTCATGATTTTCAGGCGTGTTTTGGATTTTACAGGAATTAAAAAAAGTTTCTCAATCTTTACGGACGAGCCACGACGCCTAGATGTTTGAATTTCATTCTCATTTCTTGCATGGGACCTATAAATTCACCCAAAGACACACATGTGATTTTTCAACAAACTTTGGTGCACTGGAGCATGTGCTTGTAGTTCAAATTTGAATTATGCCGGGAAAACCAAAACAAAACCGATCTAAAATAAAAATACGAGATCTAGGGTTTTCGAAATAAAACCGATCGGTTTTCTCGTGAAAACCGGCGTCGGAGGCTACCTCCGACGACGGTCGGCGAGGCGACGGCGGTGCGGCTCCGGCGGCGGTGGCGGGGTGGTGCGGCCGCGGGCGACGCAAGGTGGCGGCGAGACGTAGCTGCGGCGGCGCGGATCGGGCTAGGGTTTGGGGTGCGGTGGGGTGGGCTGGCGGCTCGGGGCTGCGGCTCTTAAAGGGCCGGCCGGGTTAGTGTCCCAGGCGGACACGACTCGGTAAGGTCGGTAACTTCAAAAAAAATTCTGATGCGCAGAAAAACGATTAAAAGAAATATTAAGTGGACTCCAAAAATCCTGAAATAAATTTTGCCCGTCCTCTAAAAATATGGCGGACAAAGTGAACATTTATTTGGACCTGTAATGCAATTTTGAAAAACGCATATTTTTCCTAATTCAAATAAAATTGCAATAAACTCCAAATAAAACTTATTTATTGATTTTAATATTTTCCCTCCAATATTTCGTTTATTTTGGAGAAGTCATATTATCTCCTCTCATATATTTTAATATGAAAATATTTTCAGAGAGAAAAATTATTTAAAACCAAAATGATCCTTGTTTCAATATTTAATAAAATTCAAATATGGAAAACGTGAAATCCCCAACTCCCTCTGTGGGTCCTTGAGTTGCTTAGAATTTCGAGGATCGCAAAACGAAATGCAATAAAATATGATATGCATGAATGACCTATGTATAACATTCCAAATTAAAAATTTGAGATGTTACAATAATGAAAACAGATTGAAAATAGACAAAAAGGTACATGACTTATGGCTGGCGTGGTGGGTAATTTATTTGAACTCCAGGAAAAAATCCGCATAATTAATCTTAGCCATCAATCTTTGTGGTTAACACAAAATCAACGGATATAAAGGGGTGACGGATGAAGAACTATGAAAGCTTATGTCCTTTATTATTAGGTAGAGATACATGATCATCTTGCAGTACAAGGCAAGGTGGAATAAATCCTATGTTATCCTATGTTTCCTAAGTAAATATTATACTCAACATACACAACTTGCATTAGGGAGCTAAAAGAAATATTCCATTAATTTATAATCACTCGTAAACAAACTTGCATTTTAAACCCCTCTTGTTTATAAATTATTTGAATCTTTGGTCGTTCTCCAAATACTCCATTTCAGGTTGTGGAGCTTTGATATATGTGAGAGTAGCTACATGCGAATTTTAAGCTCAATCAGAAAATATTTGAACCCTCAAATATTTTCTTTTCTCTTCCTCTCCATGTGTTTCTCCTTTTGTGAAATAAGAAAAAAAAAACATTCAGTGGCGCCAGGCCAGCCAACTCACCTTCTTTATCTGTTCCTAGTTTTGCCTCCAGCCCAGCTAGGCCTACGAGCGCCTGCCGGCCCATCCTGCTGACCAAGGCCTGCCTAAACCCTTTTAACCCTAGCCATAGGAGCTACCGTAAAAAAAATGCAGGAGCCATCGCTGGATCCACACGTAGCTACTCGATCTCGATCCCGTGACCTCGATCTCGCCACCGCCCAACCATTACACCTGCCGGTGTCCCTCGCCGCCGGCCGACGAGACGGCTGGACTCCGTCGCCTCTTCTTCCTTTCCTCTCCGCCTGCTCGCTCCTCCCGGTGGTCGTGCAGCACGCTGTTATCTTCCCTCGCAGACGCGCCATCGCTCTCTACTCCTCTCATGCTCCGACCACTTCAAGCCGTCGCCCAGGCGCTCCTCCGCTCACCATCTCCGCCTCCTGCCCCGTAGTCAGCTGCCGCTACCTACTGCCTAGGTCGCCGACCTCCTCGTGTGTCTCCTCTGCCTGGGCAGCACCCGACTCCCCTCGGTCTCCTCTACCTTGCTATTCACGCGACGACAGGCGACCATGGTCAGCTCGCCTGCACCTCGACCTCCGTTTCTCCTCGCCTCTGTTCGTGTCCGACGGCTGCCATGCCATGGACGCTCGACCACGACCGCCCTGCCTCCAACCATGGTGCTGCCAACCCGAGTCCCTGTTGCACGCCGAGCTACCACGTCCATGTTTTTTTCTCCATCTGCTGCTGCCACCGCTGTCGCACTCACCTCGTCGCTGCCGCTCCAGCTTTTGCCTGGCGGGGGCCATCGGCTTGCTAGCATGGGGAGAGGCGAGAGAGATGCTCAATTTAGGAGGGACAAAAAATCTGAGGAGGAAGAAGGGAGAGGATAGAAGAGGGAGAAAGAGGAGAGGTTGATGTATCGTAATGGTGAGCTGGCGGTTTGAGATTGAAGACTCGCTGCCGCCGCTAGCACACTTTTTCTTCTTTCGCCATTAGAAATGATCGTGAGAAACAGTGTGTCCCGGGTACATAATGAAAACATATTGAAAATAGACAAAAAGTTACATGACTTATGGATGGCGTGGTGGGTAATTTATTTGAACTTTAGGAAAAAAATCCGCATAATTAATCTTAGCCATCAATCTTTGTGGTTAATACAAAATCAACGGATATAAAGGGGTGACGGATGAAGAACTATGCAAGCTTCCGTCCTTTATTATTAGGTAGAGATACATGATCATCTTGCAGTACAAGGCAAGGTGGAATAAATCCTATGCTATCCTATGTTTCCTAAATGAACATTATACTCAACATCCCCCCCC
>NC_041390.1:16664804-16670045 GCF_002162155.2 Triticum dicoccoides
AAGAATTTGAAGGTAAGCCAACAGACACCCTCCCACACACACAATCATAATGGGCGATGCATCGCGGAAGTCGTGGCTGGAGTGGAAACCGACGAGGTTACTCAAGCAAGGCGGTAGCCCTTTGTGCAGATGATAGTTTGATATTCATAAGTGCGAAGGATCAAAGTGCAGTAAGACTTAACAATATTTTCCAGCTTTATGGCAATGCATCTGGTCAATGTGTTATAGGGACAAGAGTGCAATATATTTCAGTTCGATGAGGAACTCGTTGAAGGCAGCTCTGAACATCCATGTTGAGGCCCTTAGCGAGAGGTATTTGGGACTCCCTACGGTAGGGGGTCGTATCACAAGTGGCACTTTTGATTATATTGCTGAGAGAGCTAGAAGGAAAATTCAGCGATGGTCTGAAAGATTGCTAGCATGCGCCGGCGGAGAAACATTGTTGAAATCGATGGTTCAGACTATTCCCGCGTACCTGATACGTCCATTTTGCATCATGCTTTTATATCGATATTTATTGCATTATGGGTTGTTATTATACATTATGTCACAATACTTATGCCTATTCTCTCTTATTTTACAAGGTTTACATAAAGAGGAAGAATGCCGGCAGCTGGGATTCTGGGCTGGAAAAGGAGCAAATATTAGAGACTTATTCTGCACAGCTCCAAAACTCCTGAAACTTCACGGAAGTTATTTCCAGAATATATAAAAAATACCGAGCGCAAGAAGTACCAGAGGGGGCCACTCACCAGCCACGAGGGTGGGGGGCGCGCCCTACCCCCTGGGCGCGCCCCCTGCCTTGTGGGCCCCCTTGTGGCCCTCCGATGCCCATCTTCTGCTATATGGAGTCTTTCGTTGAGGAAAAGATCATAAGCAAGCTTTCGGGACGAGACTCCGCCGCCATGAGGCGGAACCTTGGTGGAACCAATCTAAGGCTCTGGCGGAGCTGTTCTGCCGGGGACACTTCCCTCCGGGAGGGGGAAATCATCGCCATCGTCATCACCAACGCTCCTCTCATCGAGAGGGGGCCAATCTCCATCAACATCTTCACCAGCACCATCTCCTCTCAAACCCTACTTCATCTCTTGTATCCAATTCTTGTCTCTAAGTCTGGGATCCCGTCTGTAGTTGATTACTCCTTGTAGTTGATGCTAGCCGGTTTATTTGGTGGAAGATCATATGTTCAGATCCTATATGCATATTAATACCCCTCTCATTATGAACATGAATATGCTTTGTGAGTAGTTACGTTTGTTCCTAAGGACATGGGAGAAGTGTTGCTATTAGTAGTCATGTGAATTTGGTATTAGTTCGATATTTTGATGAGATGTATGTTGTCTCTCCTCTAGTGGTGTTATGTGAACGTCGACTACATGACACTTATCCATTATTTGGGCCTAGAGGAAGTCATTGGAAAGTAATAAGTAGATGATGGGTTGCTAGAGTGATAGAAGCTTAAACCCTAGTTTATGCGTTGCTTCGTAAGGGGCTGATTTGGATCCATATGTTTCATGCTATGGTTAGGTGTACCTTAATACTTCTTTTATAGTTGCGGATGCTTGCAATAGGAGTTAATCATAAGTGGGATGCTTGTCCAAGTAAGGACAGCACCCAAGCACCGGTCCACCCACATATCAAATTATCAAAGTACCGAACGCGAATCATATGAACGTGATGAAAACTAGCTTGACGATAATTCCCATGTGTCCTCGGGGGCGCTTTCTTCTATATAAGAGTTTTTCCAGGCTTGTCCTTTGCTACAAAAAGGATTGGGCCATCTTGCTGCACTTTATTTACTTTTGTTACTTGTTGCTCGTTACAAATTATCTTATCACAAAACTATCTATTACCTATAATTTCAGTGCTTGCAGAGAATACCTTGCTGAAAACCGCTTATCATTTCCTTCTGCTCCTCGTTGGGTTCGACACTCTTACTTATCAAAAGGACTGCGATAGATCCCCTATACTTGTGGGTCATCAGTACCCCATGAGTACATTCCAGTTGACTAAAACAGTTTGTAAGAGTGTTACCTCACCAATGGCGAAATGTTTTTGGAGTAGCTCTCTTAACAAGAAAGGAATGCATTGGGTTCCCTGGAAGAACCTTGCAATGCCAAAATGCAAGGGAGGATTGGGATTTTGAGATATGCAGCAATTCAATCTTGCTCTGCTTGGGAAGCATGGATGGTGCCTAATTACCAAGCCAGATTTCTTGTGCGCAAGAGTTTTGAAAGGCCGGTATTTTCCTGACTCTGATTTGGATCTAACGAGTTTGATGCGGATGTCGAGGGCTTTAAGCGAGCATCAATTTCCTCCTTGACCGAGGAACGAACTACTTTCAGCATGGAGGTTTTGAGATCCGCAAACATTGAAAGAATGTCGGCCACGGTTAAGGGGGCACCCGGGTTAATGGGGCGACGAGACCAATGACCGGAGCAACAAGTGCGTCGGGCGCGGAGGGGGGGTAGGTTTTCGCCATCCTCTGCATGGGGTGTGACACCTCCCACATTCCCTTGGTCATCCATATCCTCTAAGGATGTAAGACCTTAAATTAGAGCACGAAGCTCTGATAAGAATTGAAAGGATCGATACGGTCGACTAGAGGGGGTGAATAGGAGACTAATTTTTTTAGTCTTTCTTGTGAATTTTAAGGTTTAGTAGATAAATAGGGTTCACTAGATATGCAACTAGGTGAACACAACTTATATGACAAGAAAGCTTAAAGCTAAATATGCTAGGCAACAATCTAATTAGCAAGCCAACAAGCATGCAAGGCAAAGTAAAGTGCAGGAAAGAATTAACCACAAGTGAGACGATGACACAGATTTCTTCCCGAAGTTCACTCTTCATTGGGGAAGAGCTACTTTCCATTTAGAGCCGTGCCGGAGCTAAAGCTTGCAGAACGCCACTGAAGGCTCACCGTAATCTCTTTCGGGTCACCCCCAATGGATGAGCCTCGAATCACTCGGTGTTTGTCTTGAGGGCAACCGCCACACCTTTACAAACTTCTCCGGAGCACGCCACAAGCAAGGAAGCTTCTGTAGGAACCTCTAATCACCTAGGAGCCCAAGCTCCAAGAGTAACAAGTAAACGGTGGAGAAATGTTGCGGGGAACGCGATTTGGTTTGCTCAAAGTGTAGATCTGATCTTGCTCTCCCAATCACCAAAGTTTCAACAAGTTTGGATGGAGGGATTGAGAGTATTGAGCAAAATGAGGTGTAGCGATGGTGGAGCTCAACAAGACATTAGGGTTAGGGATGGAGGAGGAAGAAGGGGTTTTTTTATAGTGTTCTTGGTTGGGTACTATTTCTGCTTGTTGGACCCTGTGCGCATGGGCTAAGTCAGCCCTATGTGCATGGGGTACTCAGGAACTTACGCAGCACCCCATGCGCATGGGGGTCAAAAGACCCCGTGCACACGGGGTACCCATGGAGTTATGTAGTACCTCGTGTGCACGGGGTACCCAGAAAGTTTCTGACTACCCCGTGGGCACGGGGGTCAAAAGACCCCGTGCCCACGGGGTATCCAAAAACCTTCTGTTGCAAACTTTCTGGGTACCACAGCAAGCACACTACGGATATTTGGTGGTAGGAGTGGGAAGGCTGGTGTATAAGTTTTGGCAATGGAATTCCCATAAGACATAAATCCACAAAGACCCCTCTTAATAGTGTGGTCTTTCTTACCACTCGATCGAACCAAAAAAGAAAACCTTCAAGCCGCCGGTAAACCACGTCTTTGATCTTTTTGAATTGGGGGGTCGCACACCTCCATCAAGAATAACTTGAATCTAATACACTGAGATAAACCTTAGCAATCGATATTAGTTCCACTAACCATATTGTCATCACACCAAAAATAATTTAAGTGACACTTGCACTTTCACCTCGCCACCGCGAAGAGCAGGCACAGCAGCGCCACGGTTGACGCGGGAAGCGGCAGCCATGCACAGGGCCGTCGGATGCAGAAAGAGGCACTAGTAATAAGTAAAGTGATAATGGGTCTTATCTAATTTTTATGTCTTGATTTCTTGAATCCAATTTTAGATGTACCAATTCGTGCACCAAATGGTGTAGATCTCGGGAATTTACGCAGTACAAATGTTTCATTGATATTTTGAGCTACACAATTGTTTTCTCATTTTTTATTTTTTATTTATTTAGATGTCCTCAAGACTGACGGGGGCGGCAACGCGCGCCTCTATGGTCTAGTACTCTCGTGTAACTGACATACTGTTTTGAACAATATCCAATCATGCAAAGTAAGCTTAATGTCATTCCGGGTTTTAGTTCACTTGTATCATTAGTTCATCAAAACACACCGACGATGTGATCTTTGTGAATACATATTTTGGAGTAAATGAATTTATACCAATTTCCTAAGAGACAAGAGGCTTCTTGTGTAAACTAGACAGGAATGGTATGACCTTCACAAACCGGTGGCCAAAGCGAACACTCGATGATAACACAAGATAAATTGCTTCAACTATTTGAGAAGGTAGACACGCTTCCATTAGTAGGTTCTATGCTTTACATGGTTAAATATCTAACTTCTTAACCATATCTGAAGGTCTATTCACTCAATTAGACAACAACAAAGTGTTGGGGATGAAGATTTGTATCATATCATCATAGAGTGGAAACGTCGATATAGCACTATTACATGTATCTTAGACATTTATGTTGGGGAACGTAGTAATTTCAAAAAAATTCCTACGCACACGCAAGATCATGGTGATGCATAGCAACGAGAGGGGAGAGTGTGATCTACGTACCCTTGTAGATCGACAACGAAAGCGTTTGGTTGATGTAGTCGTACGTCTCCACGGCCCGGCCGATCAAGCACCGAAACTACGGCACCTTCGAGTTCTAGCACATGTTCAGCTCGATGACGATCCTCGGACTCCGATCCAGCAAAGTGTCAGGGAAGAGTTCCGTCAGCACGACGGCGTGGTGACGATCTTGATGTACTACCGTCGCAGGGCTTCGCCTAAGCACTGCTACAATATTATCGAGGACTATGGTGGAAGGGGGCACCGCACACGGCTAAGAATATGATCACGTGGATCAACTTGTGTGTCTAGGGGTGCCCTCTACCCCCGTATATAAAGGATCTAGGGGAGGAGGCCGGCCGGCCCTCTATGGCGCGCCAAGGAGGAGTCCTCCTCCTAGTAGGAGTAGGACTCCTACTAGGAGGGGGAAAGAAGTGGGGAGGGAGAGGGAAAGGGGGGGCGCCGCCCCC
>NC_041390.1:16670106-16687710 GCF_002162155.2 Triticum dicoccoides
GAGTAGGACTCCTACTAGGAGGGGAAAGAAGTGGGGAGGGAGAAGGAAAAGGGGGGGGGGGGCGCCGCCCCCCTCTCCTAGTCCAATTCGGACCAGGGGGGGAGGAGGCGCGCAGCCCACCTCTGGCAGCCCCTCTCTCTCCACTAAGGCCCATATGGCCCATTACTTCTCCCAGGGGGGTTCCGATAACCCTCCGGCTCTCCGGTTTTCTCCGAAATCCCCCGGAACACTTCCGGTGTCCGAATATAGCCGTCTAATATATCAATCTTTATGTCTCGACCATTTTGAGACTCCTCGTCATGTCTGTGATCACATCCGGGACTCCGAACTAACTTCGGTACATCAAAACTCATAAACTCATAATATAACTGTCATCGAAACCTTAAGCGTGCGGACCCTACGGGTTCGAGAACAATGTAGACATGACCGAGACACGTCTCCGGTCAATAACCAATAGCGGAACCTGGATGCTCATATTGGCTCCTACATATTCTACGAAGATCTTTATCGGTCAGACCGCATAACAACATACGTCATTCCCTTTGTCATCGGTATGTTACTTGCCCGAGATTTGATCGTCGGTATCTCAATACCTAGTTCAATCTCGTTACCGGCAAGTCTCTTTACCCGTTCTGTAATACATCATCCCGCAACCAACTCATTAGTTGCAATGCTTGCAAGGCTTGAGTGATGTGCATTACCGAGAGGGCCCAGAGATACCTCTCCGACAATCGGAATGACAAATCCTAATCTCGAAATACGCCAACCCAACATGTACCTTTGGAGACACCTGTAGAGCTCCTTTATAATCACCCAGTTACGTTGTGACGTTTGGTAGCACACAAAGTGTTCCTCTGGCAAACGGGAGTTGCATAATCTCATAGTCATAGGAACATGTATAAGTCATGAAGAAAGCAATAGCAACATACTAAACGATCGGGTGCTAAGCTAATGGAATGGGTCATGTCAATCAGATCATTCACCTAATGATGTGATCTCGTTAATCAAATAACAACTCCTTGTTCATGGTTAGGAAACATAACCATCTTTGATTAATGAGCTAGTCAAGTAGAGGCATACTAGTGACACTCTGTTTGTCTATGTATTCACACATGTATTATGTTTCCGGTTAATACAATTCTAGCATGAATAATAAACATTTATCATGATATAAGGAAATAAATAATAACTTTATTATTGCCTCTAGGGCATATTTCCTTCAGTCTCCCACTTGCACTAGAGTCAATAATCTAGATTACACAGTAATGATTCTAACACCCATGGAGCCTTGGTGCTGATCATGTTTTGCTCGTGGAAGAGGCTTAGTCAACGGGTCTGCAACATTCAGATCCGTATGTATCTTGCAAATCTCTATGTCTCCCACCTGGACTAGATCCCGGCTGGAATTGAAGCGTCTCTTGATGTGCTTGGTTCTCTTGTGAAATCTGGATTCTTTTGCCAAGGCAATTGCACCAGTATTGTCACAAAAGATTTTCATTGGACCCGATGCACTAGGTATGACACCTAGATCGGATATGAACTCCTTTATCCAGACTCCTTCATTTGTTGCTTTCGGAGCAGCTATGTACTCCACTTCACATGTAGATCCCGCTACAACGCTTTGTTTAGAACTGCACCAACTGACAGCTCCACCGTTTAATGTAAACACGTATCCGGTTTGCGATTTAGAATCGTCCGGATCAGTGTCAAAGCTTGCATCAACGTAACCTTTTACGATGAGCTCTTTGTCACCTCCATATATGAGAAACATATCCTTAGTCCTTTTCAGGTATTTCAGGATGTTCTTGACCGCTATCCAGTGATCCACTCCTGGATTACTTTGGTACCTCCCTTCTAGACTTATAGCAAGGCACGCATCAGGTCTGGTACACAGCATTGCATACATGATAGAGCCTATGGCTGAAGCATAGGGAACATCTTTCATTTTCTCTCTATCTTCTGCAGTGGTCGGGGATTGAGTCTTACTCAACTTCACACCTTGTAACACAGGCAAGAACCCTTTCTTTGCTTGATCCATTCTAAACTTCTTCAAAACTTTGTCAAGGTATGTGCTTTGTGAAAGTCCAATTAAGCGTCTTGATCTATCTCTATAGATCTTAATGCCTAATATGTAAGCAGCTTCACCGAGGTCTTTCATTGAAAAACTCTTATTCAAGTATCCCTTTATGCTATCCAGAAATTCTATATCATTTCCAATTAGTAATATGTCATCTACATATAATATCAGAAATGCTACAGAGCTCCCACTCACTTTCTTGTAAATACAGGCTTCTCCAAAAGTCTGTATAAAACCAAATGCTTTAATCACACTATTAAAGCGTTTATTCCAACTCCGAGAGGCTTGCACCAGTCCATAAATGGATCGCTGGAGCTTGCACACTTTGTTAGCTCCCTTTGGATCGACAAAACCTTCTGGTTGCATCATATACAACTCTTCTTCCAGAAATCCATTCAGGAATGCAGTTTTGACATCCATCTGCCAAATTTCATAATCATAAAATGCGGCAATTGCTAACATGATTCGGACAGACTTAAGCATCACTACGGGTGAGAAGGTCTCATCGTAGTCAATCCCTTGAACTTGTCGAAAACCTTTTGCGACAAGTCGAGCTTTGTAGACAGTAATATTACCGTCAGCGTCAGTCTTCTTCTTGAAGATCCATTTATTCTCAATTGCTTGCCGATCATCGGCCAAGTCAACCAAAGTCCATACTTTGTTCTCATACATGGATCCCATCTCAGATTTCATGGCTTCAAGCCATTTTGCGGAATCTGGGCTCACCATCGCTTCTTCATAGTTCGTAGGTTCGTCATGATCTAGTAGCATGACTTGAGGATTACCGTACCACTCTGGCGAGGATCTTACTCTGGTTGATCTACGAGGTTCAGTAGTATCTTGTTCTGAAGTTTCATGATCATCATCATTAGCTTCCTCACTAACTGGTGTAGGTGTCACAGAAACAGTTTTCTGTGATGCACTACTTTCCAATAAGGGAGCAGGTACAGTTACCTCATCAAGTTCTACTTTCCTCCCACACACTTCTTTCGAGAGAAACTCCTTCTCTAGAAAGTTTCCGAACTTAGCAACAAAAGTTTTGCCTTCGGATCTCTGATAGAAGGTGTATCCAATAGTTTCCTTTGGATATCCTATGAAGACACATTTCTCCGATTTGGGTTCGAGCTTATCAGGTTGAAGCTTTTTCACATAAGCATCGCAGCCCCAAACTTTCAGAAACGACAACTTTGGTTTCTTGCCAAACCATAGTTCATAAGGCGTCGTCTCAACGGATTTTGATGGTGCCCTATTTAACGTGAATGCGGCCGTCTCTAGAGCGTATCCCCAAAACGATAGCGGTAAATCAGTAAGAGACATCATAGATCGCACCATATCTAGTAAAGTACGATTACGACGTTCGGACACACCATTACGCTGTGGTGTTCCGGGTGGCGTGAGTTGCGAAACTATTCCACAATTTTTCAAATGTACACCAAACTCGTAACTCAAATATTCTCCTCCACGATCAGATCGTAGGAATTTTATTTTCTTGTTACGATGATTTTCTACTTCACTCTGAAATTCTTTGAACTTTTCAAATGTTTCAGACTTGTGTTTCATTAAGTAGATATACCCATATCTGCTTAAGTCATCTGTGAAGGTGAGAAAATAACGATATCCGCCACGAGCCTCAATATTCATCGGACCACATACATCTGTATGTATGATTTCCAACAAATCTGTTGCTCTCTCCATAGTACCTGAGAACGGTGTTTTAGTCATCTTGCCCATGAGGCACGGTTCGCAAGTACCAAGTGATTCATAATCAAGTGGTTCCAAAAGCCCATCGGTATGGAGTTTCTTCATGCGCTTTATACCGATATGACCCAAATGGCAGTGCCACAAATAAGTTGCACTATCATTATCAACTCTGCATCTTTTGGTTTCAACACTATGAATATGTGTGTCACTACTATCAAGATTTAATAAGAATAGACCACTCTTTAAGGGTGCATGACCATAAAAGATATTACTCATGTAAATAGAACAACCATTATTCTCTGATTTAAATGAATAACCGTGTCGCATCAAACAAGATCCAGATATAATGTTCATGCTTAATGCTGGCACCAAATAACAATTATTTGGGTCTAATACTAATCCCGAAGGTAGATGTAGAGGTAGCGTGCCGACCGCGATCACATCGACTTTGGAACCATTTCCCACGCGCATCGTCATCTCGTCCTTAGCCAATCTTCGCTTAATTCGTAGTCCCTGTTTCGAGTTGCACATGTTAGCAACAGAACCAGTATCAAATACCCAGGTGCTACTGCGATCATTAGTAAGGTACACATCAATAACATGTATATCACATATACCTTTATTCACCTTGCCATCCTTCTTATCCGCCAAATACTTGGTGCAGTTCCGCTTCCAGTGACCAGTCTGCTTGCAGTAGAAGCACTCAGTTTCAGGCTTAGGTCCAGGTTTGGGTTTCTTCTCTTGAGTAGCAACTTGCTTGCTGTTCTTTTTGAAGTTCCCCTTCTTCTTCCCTTTGCCCTTTTTCTTGAAACTAGTGGTCTTGTTGACCATCAACACTTGATGCTCCTTCTTGATTTCTACCTCCGCAGCTTTCAGCATTGCGAAGAGCTCGGGAATAGTCTTATTCATCCCTTGCATATTATAGTTCATCATGAAGCTCTTGTAGCTTGGTGGTAGTGATTGGAGAATTCTGTCAATGACGCAATCATCTGGAAGATTAACTCCCAATTGAATCAAGTGATTATTATACCCAGACATTTTGAGTATATGCTCACTGACAGAACTGTTGTCCTCCATCTTGCAGCTATAGAACTTATTGGAGACTTCATATCTCTCAATCCGGGCATTTGCTTGAAATATTAACTTCAACTCCTGGAACATCTCATATGCTCCATGACGTTCAAAACGTCGTTGAAGTCCCGATTCTAAGCCGTAAAGCATGGCACACTGAACTATCGAGTAGTCATCAGGTTTGCTCTGCCAGACGTTCATAACATCTGGTGTTGCTCCAGCAGCAGGCCTGGCACCCAGCGGTGCTTCCAGGACGTAATTCTTCTGTGCAGCAATGAGGATAATCCTCAAGTTACGGACCCAGTCTGTGTAATTGCTACCATCATCTTTCAACTTTGCTTTCTCAAGGAACGCATTAAAATTCAACGGAACAATAGCACGCGCCATCTATCTACAATCAAGCAAAAAACAAGCAAGATACTATCAGGTACTAAGTTTCATGATAAATTTAGGTTCAATTAATTTAACTTAAAGAACTCCCACTTAGATAGACATCCCTCTAATCCTCTAAGTGATTACGTGATCCAAATCAACTAAACCATGTCCAATCATCACGTGAGATGGAGTAGTTTTATTGGTGAACATCACTATGTTGATCATATCTACTATATGATTCACGCTCGACCTTTCGGTCTCCGTGTTCCGAGGCCATATCTGTATATGCTTGGCTCGTCAAGTATAACCTGAGTATTCCGCGTGTGCAACTGTTTTGCACCCGTTGTATTTGAACGTAGAGCCTATCACACCCGATCATCACGTGGTGTCTCAGCACGAAGAACTTTCGCAACGGTGCATACTCAGGGAGAACACTTCTTGATAATTAGTGAGAGATCATCTTATAATGCTACCGTTAATCAAAGCAAGATAAGATGCATAAAAGATAAACATCACATGCAATCAATATAAGTGATATGATATGGCCATCATCATCTTGTGCTTGTGATCTCCATCTTCGAAGCACCGTCGTGATCACCATCGTCACCGGCGCGACACCTTGATCTCCATCGTAGCATCGTTGTCGTCTCGCCAACCTTGTGCTTCCACGACTATCGCTACCGTTTAGTGATAAAGTAAAGCATTACAGCGCGATTGCATTGCATACAATAAAGCGACAATCATATGGCTCCTGTCAGTTGCCGATAACTCGGTTACAAAACATGATCATCTCATACAATAAAATTTAGCATCATGTCTTGACCATATCACATCACAACATGCCCTGCAAAAACAAGTTAGACGTCCTCTACTTTGTTGTTGCAAGTTTTACGTGGCTGCTACGGGCTTAAGCAAGAACCAATCTTACCTACGCATCAAAACCACAACGATAGTTTGTCAAGTTGGTGCTGTTTTAACCTTCGCAAGGACCGGGCGTAGCCACACTTGGTTCAACTAAAGTTGGAGAAAGTGCCACCAGCAAGCCACCTATGTGCAAAGCACGTCGGGAGAACTGGCCTCGCGTAAGCGTACGCGTAATGTCGGTCCGGGCCGCTTCGTCCAACAATACCGCCGAACCAAAGTATGACATGCTGGTAAGCAGTATGACTTATATCGCCCACAACTCACTTGTGTTCTACTCGTGCAAATAACATCAACATATAAAACCTAGGCTCGGATGCCACTGTTGGGGAACGTAGTAATTTCAAAAAAATTCCTACGCACACGCAAGATCATGGTGATGCATAGCAACGAGAGAGGAGAGTGTGATCTATGTACCCTTGTAGATCGACAACGGAAGCGTTTGGTTGATGTAGTCGTACGTCTCCACGGCCCGACCGATCAAGCACCGAAACTACGGCACCTCCGAGTTCTAGCACACGTTCAGCTCGATGACGATCCCCGGACTCCGATCCAGCAAAGTGTCGGGGAAGAGTTCCGTCGGCACGATGGCGTGGTGACGATCTTGATGTACTACCGTCGCAGGGCTTCGCCTAAGCACCGCTATAATATTATCGAGGACTATGGTGGAAGGGGGCACCGCACACGGCTAAGAATATGATCACGTGGATCAACTTGTGTGTCTAGGGGTGCCCTCTACCCCCGTATATAAAGGATCTAGGGGAGGAGGCCGGCCGGCCCTCTATGGCGCGCCAAGGAGGAGTCCTCCTCCTAGTAGGAGTAGGACTCCTACTAGGAGGGGGAAAGAAGTGGGGAGGGAGAGGGAAAAGGGGGGGCGCCGCCCCCCTCTCCTAGTCCAATTCGGACCAAGGGGGAGGAGGCACGCAGCCCACCTCTGGCAGCCCCTCTCTCTCTCTCCACTAAGGCCCATATGGCCCATTACTTCTCCCGGGGGGTTCCGGTAACCCTCCGGCTCTCCGGTTTTCTCCGAAATCACCCGGAACACTTCCGGTGTCCGAATATAGCCGTCCAATATATCAATCTTTATGTCTCGACCATTTCGAGACTCCTCGTCATGTCTGTGATCACATCCGGGACTCTGAACTAACTTCGGTACATCAAAACTCATAAACTCATAATATAACTGTCATCGAAACCTTAAGCGTGCGGACCCTACGGGTTCGAGAACAATGTAGACATGACCGAGACACGTCTCCGGTCAATAACCAATAGCGGAACCTGGATGCTCATATTGGCTCCTACATATTCTACGAAGATCTTTATCGGTCAGACCGCATAACAACATACGTCGTTCCCTTTGTCATCGGTATGTTACTTGCCCGAGATTCGATCGTCGGTATCTCAATACCTAGTTCAATCTCGTTACCGGCAAGTCTCTTTACTCATTCTGTAATACATCATCCCGCAACCAACTCATTAGTTGCAATGCTTGCAAGGCTTGAGTGATGTGTTGGGTTTCGTAGTAATTTCAAAAAAATTCCTACGCTCACGCAAGATCATGTGATGCATAGCAACGAGATGGGAGAGTGTTGTCTATGTACCTACGCACACCGACTGCGGAAGCGTTGACGCAACATAGAGGAAGTAGTCGTACGTCTTCCCGATCCGACCGATCAAGCACCGAAACTACGGCACCTCCGAGTTCGAGCACACGTTCAGCTCGATGACGATCCCCGGACTCCGATCCAGCAAAGTGTTGGGGAAGAGTTCCGTCAGCATGATGGCGTGGTGACGATCTTGATGCACTATAGCAGCAGGGCTTCGCCTAAACTCCGCTACAGTATTATCGAGGAATATGGTGGCTGGGGGCACCGCACACGGCTAAGGAATAGATCACGTGGATCAACTTGTTCTCTTTCTGGGGTGCCCCTGCCTCTGTATATAAAGGACTAGAGGGGGGAGGCTGGCCGGCCACAGGTGGTGCGCCAGGAGAGTCCTACTCCCTCTGGGAGTAGGATTCCCCCCCCCCCCCAATCCTAGTTGGAATAGGATTCGCGGAGGGGGAAAAGAGAGAAGGGGGGCCGGCCACCTCTCCTAGTCCTAATAGGACTAGGGGAAGGGGGAGGCGCACAGCCCATGTAGGGCTGCCTCTTCTCTTTTCCACTAAGGCCCATCATGGCCCATTTAGCTCCCGGGGGGTTCCGGTAACCTTCCCGGTACTCCGGTAAAATCCCGATTTCACTCGGAACACTTCCGATATCCAAACATAGGCTTCCAATATATCAATCTTTACGTCTCGACCATTTCGAGACTCCTCGTCATGTCCGTGATCACATCCGGGACTCCGAACAACCTTCGGTACATCAAAATGCATAAACTCATAATATAACTGTCATCGTAACCTTAAGCGTGCGGACCCTACGGGTTCGAGAACAATGTAGACATGACCGAGACACGTCTCCGGTCAATAACCAATAGCGGGACCTGGATGCCCATATTGGCTCCTACATATTCTATGAAGATCTTTATCGGTCAGACCGCATAACAACATATGTTGTTCCCTTTGTCATCGGTATGTTACTTGCCCGAGATTCGATCGTCGGTATCCCATACCTAGTTCAATCTCGTTGTCGGCAAGTCTCTTTACTCGTTCCGTAATACATCATCTCGCAACTAACTCATTAGTTGCAATGCTTGCAAGGCTTATGTGATGTGCATTACCGAGAGGGCCCAGAGATACCTCTCCGACAATTAGAGTGACAAAACCTAATCTCGAAATACGCCAACCCAACATGTACCTTTGGAGACACCTGTAGTACTCCTTTATAATCACCCAGTTATGTTGTGACGTTTGGTAGTACCCAAAGTGTTCCTCCGGTAAACGGGAGTTGCATAATCTCATAGTTACAGGAACATGTATAAGTCATGAAGAAAGCAATAGCAACATACTAAACGATCGGGTGCTAAGCTAATGGAATGGGTCATGTCAATGAGATCATTCTCTTAATGATGTGATCCCGTTAATCAAATAACAACTCATTGTTCATGGTTAGGAAACATAACCATCTTTGATTAACGAGCTAGTCAAGTAGAGGCATACTAGAGACACTTTGTTTGTCTATGTATTCACACATGTATTATGTTTCCGGTTAATACAATTCTAGCATGAATAATAAACATTTATCATGATCATAAGGAAATAAATAATAACTTTATTATTGCCTCTAGGGCATATTTCCTTCATGATGTGCATTACCGAGAGGGCTCAGAGATACCTCTCCGACAATCGGAGTGACAAATCCTAATCTCGAAATACGTCAACCCAACATGTACCTTTGGAGACACCTGTAGAGCTCCTTTATAATCACCCAGTTACGTTGTGACGTTTGGTAGCACACAAAGTGTTCCTATGGCAAACGGGAGTTGCATAATCTCATAGTCATAGGAACATGTATAAGTCATGAAGAAAGCAATAGCAACATACTAAACGATCGGGTGCTAAGCTAATGGAATGGGTCATGTCAATCAAATCATTCACCTAATGATGTGATCTCGTTAATCAAATAACAACTCCTTGTTCATGGTTAGGAAACATAACCATCTTTGATTAATGAGCTAGTCAAGTAGAGGCATACTAGTGACACTCTGTTTGTCTATGTATTCACACATGTATTATGTTTCCGGTTAATACAATTCTAGCATGAATAATAAACATTTATCATGATATAAGGAAATAAATAATAACTTTATTATTGCCTCTAGGGCATATTTCCTTCAGTCTCCCACTTGCACTAGAGTCAATAATCTAGATTACACAGTAATGATTCTAACACCCATGGAGCCTTGGTGCTGATCATGTTTTGCTCGTGGAAGAGGCTTAGTCAACGGGTCTGCAACATTCAGATCCGTATGTATCTTGCAAATCTCTATGTCTCCCGCCTGGACTAGATCCCGGCTGGAATTGAAGCGTCTCTTGATGTGCTTGGTTCTCTTGTGAAATCTGGATTCTTTTGCCAAGGCAATTGCACCAGTATTGTCACAAAAGATTTTCATTGGACCCGATGCACTAGGTATGACACCTAGATCGGATATGAACTCCTTTATCCAGACTCCTTCATTTGTTGCTTCCGGAGTAGCTATGTACTCCGCTTCACATGTAGATCCCGCTACAATGCTTTGTTTAGAACTGCACCAACTGACAGCTCCACCGTTTAATGTAAAAACGTATCCGGTTTGCGATTTAGAATCGTCCGGATCAGTGTCAAAGCTTGCATCAACGTAACCTTTTACGATTTTTTTATTGTTCCATGTTATTATATTATCAATCTTAGATGTTTTATATACACTTTGAAGCAATTATATATCATTTTTTGGGACTAACCTATTAACTTAGTGCCCAGTGCCAGTTACTGTTTTTTGCTTTTTTTTTGTTTCACAGAATATCAATACCAAACAAAGTCCAAATGGCACGAAACTTTTTGGAGATTTTTTTTCTGGACAAAAGAGACACTACAAGCTTCGGGAGAAGACCAGAAGATGCATCATGGGCCCACAAGGCTCCGTTTGACCAAACTCCGCCTCTATAAGTTCTCTAAAGTGTGAAACCAACAGAGGAGTCCACGAAATACTTTTTCCGCCGCCGCAAGTTCCAAAACCACGAGATCCTATCTGGCGGCCTTTTCCGGCACTCTGTTGGAGGGGATTCATTCACGTAGGGGGCTCTTCATCATCCTTGCTGCCCTTCGATGATGCGTGAGTAGTTTACCACAGACTTATGGGTCCATAGTTAGTATCTAGATGGCTTCTTCTCTTTATTTGATTTTCAATACAATGTTCTCCTCAGTGTTCTTGGAGATATATTTGATGTAATAACTTTTGCGGTGTGTTTGTTGGGATCCGATGAATTGTGAGTTTATGATCAGATCTATCCATGAATATTATTTGAGTTTTCTCTGAACTCTTTTATACATGATTAATATAGCCTCGTATTTCTTCTCCGATTTATTGGTTTGGTTTGGCAAACTAGATTGATTTATCTTGCCATGGGAAGAAGTGCTTTGTAACGGTTTCGATCTTGTGGTGCTCAATCCTAGTGATAGAAAGGGATATGACACGTATGTATCGTTGCTATTAGGGGTAAAAAGATGAGGTTTATTTATACGTGAGTTTATCTTGTCTACATCATGTCATCTTGCTTAAAGCGTTACTCCGTTTTACATGAACTTAATACACTAGATGCATGTTGGATAGCGGTTGATGTGTGGAGTAATAGTAGTAGATGCAAAATCGTTTCGGTCTACTTGTCTCGAACGTGATGCCTATGTATGATCATTGCCTTAGATGTCAATTGCCAATAGTAATTTTTCTACCCACCGTATGCTATTTTCTTGAGAGAAGCCTCTAGTGAAAACTATGCCCCCCGGGTATATCTTTTATCATACATTAAAAGTAAAAATACCTTGCTGCAATTTTCTTTTCTTTATTTTATTTTGTATTTTTGTCCGATCTATCTATAAAAAACTACACAATTTAATCTTGCTCATAACCGTTGAGGGATTGACAACCCCTCTACGCGTTGGGTTGCAAGTATTTGTTGTTTGTGTGGAGGTGTTATTTACATAGTGTTTCTTGGTTCTCCTACTGGATTGATAACCTTGGTTTCATAAAGAGAAATACTTATCTCTATTGGGCTGAATCATCCCCTCCTCTTAGAGGAAATCCCAACGCCGCTCACAAGTAGCACCAGGCAAAGTGTTTCGTCCAACCATCAATCCTTTTCCTAAGCATCGTTACTTGAAAACTGCCTTAACTATCCCACCTTTTATTGACTTACCAAATAAATTTGTATTTTCTTTGGTAAGCTAATAATGATATAAAAATAAAATCCAAAATATATGTAGTTCGGTAAATCACGGGCATGATTTGACAAACATTTATTTACACAACCATCTTTAATATTGACGGGTAAATCATGGGCTAATGTACTAGAATACTTATACCCCACTGAAACACACATACATTTATCTATGATTTAAATTGTAGTATTATGAGGAAAATGCATGCACCAGACCATGCATAGAAAAATGAAAACAAAATATTATTATACAAGAGTGACCTGCTTCAAGTCCCCCGAGCTGGTCCATTAGTCCGTTGATTTTTCTATCATGCAAAATGAGACAAATCAGTAAAACATGACTCACCCATTTAGTCAGTAGGTCACATAACTCTACATTTCTAGCATAAACAACATAATGAATTGAGTAGTTAAACAATTGCTAGGAACAATAGTGTTGGTAAACACGTGAGGTTTGTTTCTTATGTTTCTTATGTTCTTAGTGTTGGAAAACACACACCCAGGGTCACATAACACTAGTAGAAAACAGGGCTTTGGTCCAGGCCAGGTCAGCCCATTAGTCCTGGTTCAGTCCAGAACCGAGACCAATGTGGGCATTGGTCCCGGTTCGTGAGCCTAGGGGGCCGGCAGGGCCACGTGGGCCATTGGTCCCGGTTCATCTGGACCTTTTGGTCCCGGTTGGTGGGATAAACCGGGACCAATGGGCCTCGCTCCTGGCCCACCACCATTGGTCACGGTTGGTGGCTTGAACCGGGACCAAAGGCTCCCCTTTAGTCCCGGCTCATGTCACCAACCGGGACCAATGAGGTGCCTATATATACCCCTCGCTCGCGAGCAGAGCACCCCAGTGCTCTGTTTTTCTCTGGCCGAGGGGGAGAGGGCTTTGTGGTGCTCTAGCTCACCTCCTATGCACATGAGGTGTTCGATGGAATGCCCGAGCCACACTACTTAAGATTTCTCCTCTCGAAGCTCGACCTCCAAGCTCCATTTTCCTCAAGATTTGTCTAGATTTAGCGGTCCGTCACGCCCCGTCCCCGTCTTCACCGCTGTCGATCACCTGCACCGATCTCGTCACCGACACCACCGTGGTGAGCCTCTTGTTCTTATCTTCTTTCTGAAAGGAAAAGTATTCTTACTTGTATGTTTAGATAGATACTTGTATCATTTTCTTACAGTTATTATTGCATCTTATATAGTGCGATGGTTTTGGTATCCGCCCCCGTCGGCCCTCGTCCTGTCTATGATTCGGATGTGGTATGTATATTATCTTTATAACTATTGGTTCATTTATTGTTTATGAAAATTATGCCGACCAACGTGACATAGATTTTATTTATCTAGGATGTATGTGAATCGGAAATGCCAACCGACCCTATTGTCGAGAGGTTAAATTTAGTTGAAGAAGAAAACAATTTGTTGAAGGAAAAAATAAAAAAAATTGAGGAGGAGAAGATGATATTGGAGTTGCATGTTGCGGATGTCGTCGATGATCACAAGATCAAGATGGATGCAATGCGCTTGAAGATTAGAAAGATGAGAAAATATGCCATTCATACCGAGGCTTGGTATCATTATGCCGTTGGATCAATTGTTACCTTGGTTGCGATTATGATCGCATTTGTTTTCGCATTGAAATGTTTTACATAGTTTCAATGTATGGTTTAATTAATTAGATGCTCTGGAGAGCTATATGTTGTTAGATGAGAACTATGTATGCACTTTGGTTTTAATGTGATGATGAACTTCTATTAATTTGGGCACTTAATTATATATAATGCATGCAGATGAACCGGCAATGGATGTACGGTGACAGACACACCCGCGAGTACATTAAGGGCGTGCATGAGTTTCTTGATGCGGCTGAGGCAAACAAGCAGAATGGTTTTATGTGTTGTCCATGCACTGAATGTGGGAATACGAGGTCTTACTCTAACCAGAAAATCCTTCACTCCCACCTGCTTTACAAGGGTTTCATGCCACACTATAATGTTTGGACGAGGCACGAAGAAATAGGGGTTATGATGGAAGACGGCGAAGAAGAAGACTACGATGACAACTATGTGCCCCCTGAATACGGTGATGCTGCAACGGGGGGAGCTGGTGAAGATCAAGAGGAACCAGACGATGTGCCCAATGATGCTGCAACGGGTGAAGCTGCTGAAGATCAAGAGGAACCAGACGATGTGCCCGATGATGATGATCTCCGTCGGGTCATTGTCGATGCAAGGACGCAATGCATTAGTCAAAAGGAGAAGTTGAAGTTCGATCGCATGTTAGAGGATCACAAAAAAGGGTTATACCCCAATTGCGAAGATGGCAACACAAAGCTCAGTACCGTACTAGAATTGCTGCAGTGGAAGGCAGAGAATGCTTTGGCTGACAAAGGATTTGAGAAGCTACTGAAAATATTGAAGAAGAAGCTTCCAAAGGATAACGAATTGCCCGACAGTACATACGCAACAAAGAAGGTCGTATGCCCTCTAGGATTGGAGGTGGAGAAGATACATGCATGCCCTAATGACTGCATCCTCTACCGCGGTGCATACAAGGATCTGAACGCATGCCCGGTATGCGGTGCATTGCGGTATAAGATCAGACGAGATGACCCTGGTGATGTTGACGGCGAGCCCCCCAGGAAGAGGGTTCCTGTGAAGGTGATGTGGTATGCTCCTATAATACCACGGTTGAAACGTCTGTTCAACAACGAAGAGCATGACAAGTTGATGCGATGGCACAGTGAGAATCGAAAGAAAGATGGGAAGTTGAGAGCACCCACTGACGGGTCGCAGTGGAGAAAAATCGAGAGAAAGTACTGGGATGAGTTTGCAAAGGACCCAAGGAATGTATGGTTTGCTTTAAGCGCGGATGGCATTAATCCTTTCAGGGAGCAGAGCAGCAATCACACCACCTGGCCCGTGACTCTATGTATGTATAACCTTCCTCCTTGGATGTGCATGAAGCGGAAGTTCATTATGATGCCAGTTCTCATCCAAGGCCCTAAGCAACCCGGCAACGAAATTGATGTGTACCTAAGGCCATTAGTTGAAGAACTTTTACAACTGTGGAATGAAAATGGTGTACGTACGTGGGATGAGCACAGATAGGAGGAATTTAACCTTAAGGCGTTGTTGTTCGTGACCATCAACGATTGGCCCGCTCTCAGTAACCTTTCAGGACAGACAAACAAAGGATACCACGCATGCACGCACTGTTTAGATGACACTGAAAGTATATACCTGGACAAATGCAGGAAGAATGTGTACCTGGGCCATCGTCGATTTCTTCCGACCAACCATCAATGTCGAAAGAAAGGCAAGCATTTTAAAGGCGAGGCAGATCACCGGAAGAAGCCCGCCATGCGCACCGATGATCACGTGCTTGCTATGGTCAATGATTTACACTACATAATCTTTGGAAAGGGTCCCGGTGGACTAGCTGTTCCGAATGACGCTGAGGGACACGCACCCATGTGGAAGAAGAAATCTATATTTTGGGACCTACCCTACTGGAAAGACCTAGAGGTCCGCTCCTCAATCGACGTGATGCACGTGACGAAGAACCTTTGCGTGAACCTGCTAGGCTTCTTGGGCGTGTATGGGAAGACAAAAGATACACCTGAGGCACGGGAGGACCTGCAACGTTTGCACGAAAAAGACGGCATGCCTCCGAAGCAGTATAAAGGTCCTGCCAGCTACGCTCTTATGAAAGAAGAGAAATAAATCTTCTTTGAATGCCTACTCAGTATGAAGGTCACGACTGGATTCTCGTTGAATATAAAGGGAATAATAAATATGCTAGAGAAAAAGTTTCAGAACCTAAAGTCTCATGACTGCCACGTGATTATGACGCAACTGCTTCCGGTTGCATTGAGGGGGCTTCTACCGGAAAACGTCCGATTAGCCATTGTGAAGCTATGTGCATTCCTCAATGCAATCTCTCAGAAGGTGATCGATCCAGAAATCATACCAAGGCTAAGGAGTGATGTGGCGCAATGTCTTGTCAGTTTCGAGCTGGTGTTCCCACCATCCTTCTTCAATATCATGACACACGTCCTAGTTCATCTAGTCGACAAGATTGTCATCCTGGGGCCCGTATTTCTACACAATATGTTCCCCTTTGAGAGGTTCATGGGATTCCTAAAGAAATATGTCCGTAATCGCGCTAGGACAGAAGGAAGCATCTCCATGGGCCATCAAACAGAGGATGTTATCGGGTTTTGTGTTGACTTCATTCCTGGCCTTAACAAGATAGGTCTCCCTAAATCGTGGTATGAGGGGAGACTGACTGGAAAATGCACTCTTGGAAGAGACTCAATAATATGCAGGGACGGATATTCTTGGTCTCAAGCACACTACACAGTTCTACAGAACTCTACCTTGGTGACCCCATATGTCGATGAACACAAGAACAGTCTGCGCTCCAAACACCCGGAGCAGTGCAACGACTGGATTACATGTGAACACATCAGGACTTTCAGCAGTTGGTTGGAAACACGTCTCAGAGGTGACAACACTGTTTGTGATGAGTTGTACTGGTTGTCCAGGGGGACCATCTTTGACTGTATTGACTTACAAAGGATACGAGATAAATGGGAATACATTTTACACGATCGCCCAAGATCAAAAGAGCACCAACCAAAACAGCGGTGTCTGCTTTGATGCAGCAACCGAGAGCGGAAAGGATACATATTATGGTTACATAGTGGACATATGGGAACTTGACTACGGACCTGATTTTAAGGTCCCTTTGTTTAAGTGCAAATGGGTCAATCTGTTAGGCGGCGGGGTACAGGTAGACCCATAGTACGGAATGACAACAGTGGATCTGAAAAATCTTGGGTACACTGACGAACCGTTCGTCCTAGCCAATGATGTGGCACAGGTTATCTATGTGAAGGACATGTCTACCAAACCGAGAAAAAAAAGATAAGGAAGCGAATACATCATACGATGAGCCAAAGCGCCACATAGTTCTTTCAGGAAAAAGGGACATACTGGGAGTGGACGGCAAGACAGACATGTCTGAAGATTATGAAAAGTTTCATGAAATTCCTCCCTTCAATGTCAAGGCTGACCCAAGCATCCTGATAAACAATGAAGATTATCCATGGTTACGGCGCAATAAGCAAATGACACAAGCGAAGAAAAAGTGAAGACTTTCTCCCGCAACTTTGTAACACACGAACATGCTACCATTGTCCGTTTTGTACATGCACATGCTATGTGGGTGAAATTATGATACCATCCCAACTTTCAACTTTTTCAGAGTTCATTTGAAATGCTTTCATGTCTTATGGTTCGACCCTCGTAATACTAATGGCACTAACAGAAAGTTTATAATTTTTCTAAAACTAATGGCACTAACAGAAAGTTTATAATTTTGCTATCCTAAAAGCAAACAGAATTAAAAATTAAAGCAAAAAACAAAAGAAAATAAATAATGCAAAAAATAAATAAAAAAACAGGAAAAAACTATTTTTATAGTAAAGTTAATCACAAAATAAAATAAATAAAGCAACAAAGAAAACAAAAAAACTAAAAAAGTGTTTTCAAATTTGAAAACTAATGGCACTAACAGAAAGTTTATAATTTTTCTAAAACTAATG